>NC_084471.1:59467488-59770518 GCF_027409185.1 Cynocephalus volans | reverse complement strand
CACTAAAACTCAAATCTCCATTTCTTCCCCTTTTTGCTAGTATTTTATGTATTATATTTCCAAATGTTAGCAAACTAACAATAAAATGTTGTAATTGTTTTAAAGAATTTTAAGATATTAACAACATTAAGAAATTTTTTCTTTCACTTTAAATTCACCTTAAATTTTACCTTGAATTTTTAATTTCACTGTCTTATAGTATACATTTTTTATTATTTGATATCTGCTCTTAATCAAATAATTTTTCACTGTGATAATTTATTTTTAACTTTCTGAATTCAAAATGTTTTTTCGTTTTGATTTTTGGCTGTTTGGCTGTGTCTAGTTGTAGCTACATTTGTTACTTAGGGTTTGTTGAGCTTCCTGGGTCAGCATGTTGATATTTTTCATCAAATTTGATAATTTTTCCTTTATTAGTTCTTAAAATATTTTTGTGCATTTTCCTCTCTTCTTTTCTTCTATAATCCCTACTCACATTTATGTTGAAGTGTATGACATATCCCCACAGGTTTATGAGGCTCTGTTCACTTTCTTCAGTCTTTGTTCTCTTTATTCTTCAGTAAGAGTAATTTTATTAATACATCTTCAAATTCACTGATAGTTTTTTTCTATCACATTTAATCTGCTATTGAGTCCAAATTGATCTTTTTATTTCAGTCATGGTACTATTCAATTCCAAAATGACCACAGAGTTATACTGTACATTTTCTATTCCTTCTCTGAGATTCCTTATTTGTTGTCTCATTTTTAATCTATAGTCATTAAATTTATTATATGTAATTCCATTAATTCTTTAAAAAGAGCACATTTACAATAGCACTTTTAAAGTCTTTGTCAAATCCAACATTTCTGCCTGGTTTCACTCAAAGTTAATTGTAATGACTGCTTTTTTTTAATTGTTTTTTTTTTTTTTTTTTCTTTATGGGTCATCCTTTCCTGTTTCCATGAATGTCTTAGTTTTAGATTAAAAATTGGACACACAATACAATATATTGCTGCAACTTTGGATTCTGTTTTGTTTTTCTGAGAGTTGTTAATTTTATTTATTTACTTCCTTATTTACTTACTTTCTCATATACATAAATTATTTTACTAACATACCTGAATGTAAATCAGAATCTGTATTTTCTACAGTGTACAGTTGCTGATAGCTCTACTCAATTATTTTATTTTTTTATGCCAATTATGCAGGGATCAATCCTGTGTCTGTGGAGTTCTGTGGTCAGAATTTGTATTCAAATACCCTGAGGTAGTGGGCTTCCACCCACTGCCAATCTAGCTGTGTATGGCTGTAGAAAGCATTCAGTGTCAGACAGTCTTCAAGTCTTCCTTAGTTTTTACATTTCAGAAGTACATTGGTACTTCTTCAGTTATCCTCACTCATAAATACTTCAGAATCTGTAAGAAATACATAGGAAGCTTATCACAGCCCTTCTCAGGCTTTATAATTTTCAGTTTCTTGCCATTTAATTTCTGACTGAACATCCAAACACACTGAATCAAGACCATAATTTCAGCCTAACAATACTGTAATTTTTTCCCATCCATTATAAACTGAGTTGATCTCTTTTTGGCTAGCAAAGTCACAGATTTTTGTTTCACATACACACCTTTTGGTGTTGAGTCTGCCACTGCTCATTGTAAAGCTACTGTGTTGCTCCCCCACCCCCAAGCTCCAAGATGGTACACCTATAGTTCTCACCTGGATTGAGCTGTACCAGCCAAGAAGGCCACAGAAACTTGCCATTCTCAAACCAAGCTTTTGTTGTTTCTTGGGAGTAGAGATCTCTCAATTTATGGCCTTTCTGTGAACAATTTTTATTATCTAAAATGGTTGTTTCTGACAATTTTATTCAGCTTTATACTATTTTCTTTATAAGTGAATGTGTGAACTCTTCAAGTCACCATCGGCCAGAGCTCTTTCCCAATGTACAGTTTTCATGGATACATTTTCCTAGATAGTGGTGGAATAAAGTTATACAAATACAATTTTATACATTTTCTATTTCTTTACATATATAAATATAAGTACGTATAAATTGAATGAAAATATGCTCAAAACTGAAGGAAATTTGGTACTCAAAACTATAACTATACACAACTACACATCTTTTCACATCAATCATTATTAATATTTCCTATAAAATAAATTATAAACTACTTAAGATTTTCTTATAAAATGTGTAATTTTTTATCTTACATATACCAAGTATAGTAGATTTTCCACTGAGTCAGATTTGGTGTTAAATTAAGCTTGGTCTAAAGGTTTCTTCAGACATAGTGAATAGTAACCTAACTTGATGTGCAAGCATATTGTAACCAACTCTTGTAACAAGTCTCATCCAATTAGAGGCAGCCAAGTGTTCTGAACCTCCCTTCCATTTTCGGTATGTCACTTCCTTTTTTGTGTCTATAAAACTTAACCAACCATGTGGCAGTGATGGAGTTGCTCTGAATCCGTTCTGATTCTGAAGGCTGCCCAATTCATGAACTGTTCTTTGCTCAGATTAAACTCTGCTAAATTTGTCTAAAGTTTTCCTTTTGTCATTGGTCATGTCTCTTGTTTTGGCTAATAAAATGTTAATGGATATCTCATAGGCCTATGCAAACAAACTTTGAAAACAATCAGCTGCTTCTTAAATTTCCTTTTTTTTTCCTGTGAAGAAAATAGCATGTCCCACATCAGAAAAGCTTCTTCAGATTGGATCCCTGTACAAAAGATATGTGGAGAACAGCATCAGCTAAAACACCAACATAACGTAGTATGAGCTAGATACAAAACTTTGTTTACCATGGATTGTATTGTAAATCATTGAAGCTGTAGAATTGTTTTAATTCAGGATAACCTAACAAAGGCTTAATAACAGAGGGACTTTCTTAGAAGTACCACAACACATTTCCACTTATATCTCTTGGTGAGAGTTTAGTTACCCAGCCACTAACTTCAAGATGTACTGGAAAATATCATATTTTAATAGGGTACATTCCTAGTGCCTTCTAGATTTTTATGCAATAGTCAAAGAGTTATACTCTTCTCCATATTTTCTGGATTTTTAAAAATATTTTTCTCTGAGAAAACAAGGCAGAAAGTGGTGTAAGAAGCCTTAATAGGTATTGACTTACAAAATATAATCAGTACTTCCCTATTATTAGGTTGGCATTTTGATATGCAGAAGAATGAAGCTAGATATGCACCTCTTGCTACATACTAAAATCAACTCAAAATGGATTAAAGACTTAAGCATAAGACCTGAAACTGTAAAATTACTCAGGGAAAATATAGGTGAAACACTTCAGGAATTAGGTCTGGGCACAGACTTTATGAACATGAGCCCAAAAGCACAGTAGCAAAAGAAAAAATAAACAAATGGGACTATATCAAACTGAAAAGCTTCTGCACAGCAAAAGAAACAATCAACAGAGTGAAATGACAACTTATAGAGTGGGAGAAAATTTTTGTTAACTATGCATCCGACAAGGGATTAGTACCCATAATATACAAGGAACTGAAGCAATTATACAGTAAAAAAACCAAACAACCCAATTTAAAAATGGGCAAAGGAGCCGAATAGATATTTTTCAAATGAAGACATACAAATGGCCAACAGGTACATGAAAAAATGCTCAACATCTCTAGTCATCAGGGAAATGCAGATTAAAACTACACCGAGATCCCTCCTCACCCCAGTGAGACTGGCTATAATCAAAAAGACAGTGAATAACAAATGCTGGCCAGGGTATGGAGAGAAGGGAATGCTCCTGACTATCAGTGGGACTGTGAATTAGTACAACCACTATGGAAAACAGCATGGAGGTTTCTCAAACAACTACAGATAGATCTTCCATATGATCCAAGAATCCCACTTCTAGGATATACCCAGAGGAATGGAAATCATCATGTTGAAGGGATACCTGCATTCTCATGTTCATGGGAGCTCTGTTTACAATAGCCAAGACATGGAACCAAAAATGTCCATCGATGGATGATTGGATAAGGAAACTGTGGTATACATACACTATGGAATACTACTCTGCCATAAAAAAGAATGAAATACTCCCATTTGCAACAACATGGGTGAATCTGGAGAAACTTAATGTTGAGTGAAATAAGCAAAGCACAGAAGGATAAATACTGCATGTGCTCGCTCACAAGTGGGAGCTAAGAGAGAAAGAAGGAAGGAAAGAAAGACCACCGTAGTGCATTGGACTTGCAGAGGGAGAAAACATATCTTGGGATACAAAGTGGAGTGTGGGTGTTGGGGGGAAGGGGCAGGGGGAGAGAGGTTGGGGATAATTGGGTGGGGGACACAAGGTATAAATGCAATTTGTGGTAATGGGTATGCTACCAGTATGAATCTGGCCTTCATATCTTGCACACGAAGGGTGATAATCAGCTCTGTATCTCATGAATATTCATAACCATTAAAAAATTTTTTTAAATAGTATAAAATATAAGAAGTGATTTGGAGTAGAGAAAAATGTGTATTATTTCATTTTACCTTACTTCTATATTTTCCCTTGGCTCATTCACATAAAAACCAAACCACCCACAAAATTCAAATTCTAATTTTATCAGAAGCAAAAATGTCTTAGTAGTGCTTCTCTTCTCTGAATGGCAGCCTAACATTATGTGTAGAATGGATATGTAGAAATCCTCAAATATGTAAAGAATTGGCATTCGGGCATTTATCACCACTGAGTAGAAAATTGTATCAGAGATACAATTCTATTTCCGAAAGAGAGTTTTATCAAATGTTGGGAACAGCTGGCTTGACAGATTGTCCTTGTTTGTCCCCAGCTTAGGTTTTGTTGAGCACTTCAGCATGTATTGGTATGCTATTTAGGTTACGTATGACATTTTCAGTACCTCTTAAAAGGTCAGAATGACAGATGGCTGGGTGTAATATTCTCTACTGAAAATATTTATACAGTGATCAGCACTTACGTATTTTTTAAATACTGCTTTTTACTTTGAGTGATATGTAAAAACTTGATTTTAGGAGACCCCAGTTCCAGTCCTGGCTTTTATAACTCCTGAGTAAGACACATAATGTGATGGAATAAAATAATAACAATGTCTACTATGTAGGGTTATTGTGAGAATTTAATATCTAAAAATATATTGCAATTCTAAAGTGCCATATGAATACTAGCTTTTTTCATTATACCTGTTGCATATGCTTATTTATTATATGAATAAACCCATATCAGTTTCTCAAAAACTAACTAAATAAATAAATAGGTGTTAGGCTCCACATCCAACAGATACCTGGTTTTCTCATATGTCAGCTCCACTGTCATCGAAAACTAACCATTATGTAGTAATCAAGTCAGCATCTCTTTTCATTATATAGAAACACTATTAATATTGTAAGCACTATTTTACACAATACATTTACTTAGATATTTAGTGAAACAGGAGAAGGTTTAACATAACGTATCTCAGATCATACAACTTCATAATTACCCCGTTAAGATGGCTCTGCCCCAAAATCTAGCTGCTAACTGAGGGTGGTGACTGGAGTTGTGTGTCAGCCTCACCCCTGCTGAGTCTTCTGCTTCTCTCTCTCTCTCTCTCTCGTTTTCCCTGCTAGATCCTAAATCCCTCCTGTTTTTGCCCAACTTTTCTACACCTTCTTACATGGAGCATATTAGTTCTACTCTAAACCTTCCCCCAAAATGATATATGCCATGATTTATAAAGCCTGGCTCTTCTAGTAATCACTAACCAGGATCAACCTTTCTAAAGAGTAGTTAGATGGTTTTAAATAATTGTTATCCCAGTTAAATAGGATACCTAAATACACACATTGTTATATGAGAAAAACAGTTAGTGTTTAACCTACTCTAAAGAACTGTAGAGATGAACGGATACAACTTCACATCAATAATTCTTAAAAAGAAATATTTGGAATAGAGTACTTAAATAAAGTGTCTATTTTAAAGGTAGTTTTGTTCTAGCATTTATTATGTAGAGTTTAAACTGTCATTAATTAAAGAAGATTACTTGTTTCTGTTGATGTAACTGCAAAAATTTTCTTAAAAATTTCTGTGACTCTCCATTTAGTGACAGTATTGTTTCCATCTCTAATCAATTTATACTGTAATGCTCATTAAAGAATTACTTTTATACTTTCGTATAAAGTGGCCTACCTCTTTTATCTTTCTCATCTTTCAAGGTTGCATGTAAAGAATTATTACTTTTCTTAATCAATCTAATTATAAATTGTTCATTGTATTTTATGAGTTAAATCAAATAAATTTATAAACTTGAATATCCTAGGGACAGTTGAAAAAGGAAAGAAACATTTAAATATGTTTAGCTTCTGCCTGTAAGGTATACTTCCCATAAATATTTTTTTTTCACTTAAGATACATTATTATTTTTACAGTAGAAATTGTTTGTTAAAATATTCTAATACATTTTGGTGAATGCTCTCTTTTTATTTTATTTTTAGGAAGCTTTTACAGGTTTATATTTAAATTTCTAAAACTTTCTGCTTTTGAGTTTCAATTGAATATGTCAACTGGATAAATAATGATAAATATTTATATCCCGAGAAGATTGGAAATACCCGAAAGGAGTGTTCTTATTTAGTAGACAAATATGTTTTTAAAACACATACTCAGAATTCAAACAATATGCAAATCTGCAAATATTTGTTCACATAAAACTAGGATGGCTTTAAAATTTTTTTGAAAAATAATATTCTGGCATTTATGTCCATCATGGAAGAAGATTGTGACATTGATACCAGTGGACACTAGAGAATTTCTCAGTGTAGCTAACATACAAGTGCATCAAGATCTTTCTATTATTGCCCTCAGTAGCACACTTTCTCCCCTTGATAAGGGTCATACATCTTTTCTTGCCATGTCTCTCTGCAGATGTGGGATATTCTCTCTCCCTATTTTCAGGCTTAACTTTGTGACTGACTTTAACCAAGAGAATGTTAGCCTATAAGATGTATATCATATATGACTAGAAGCTGTAAACTCATTTGCATGGTTCAGTCAGTCTTCTTGCTCCTGTCTTCTTCCATAAGAACAGCTTGCTCCACTTCAGAGCACAAAATAAAATAAATTGAGGGGCGGAGCTTAGCCCCATAGAGCTGAGGTGATGCATAGCAGAGCCGCAGCCAACCTACAGACCTTTGCAGGAGAAATAACTTTTTGTTGCTGAAATACATTGAGATTTGGGGATTATTTTCTTGCCACAACAAATGCTGACAAATAGTCTTTCTAAAAGTATGTTGCAAAGGGAAAATAAAACAAACAAATTAATAAAAACAATATTTGTGGTTATCTATTGACTTACCTCACTCCAGGTCTCTCCTTCATTCCTTCCTTTATTCAACAAATATTTATTACTAGCATGAACTCCCATTTGCAATTGGGAATAAAAAGGTTATAGAAAACTCCAAATTTCTCCCCTCAAAAAATCTACTATGTACCAGAGCAGTGTGCATTAATATTTTGAAAATTATTTTCTCTTATAAAATAGGTATAAGTTCATACCTATTGACATCATAACATAGTACACAGTATTGAAATAGTTGATATTGACATCATAACATAGAAATTGATAAGTATGTTGAAAATCACTTTTCCAGATTTTATACTATATGTTTACTATTGACAAAGTAAATGGCAAAATATGGTAAATACTGGAACTCTCTGTTAACTTTTTCATCTCTGTGTCGGATATTTTCTTTCTCCAGAAGAGTGTGTTCTGCAGCATTTCCTACAAAAATCCTTATCACTGAGAGAAAGAATTTAAGAAACTCCAGTACATTTTATAAGTTAGCCTGAATTACCCCAGGAGTTGACTTTGTACCCCCTGTTTTTTATTTAGATATCATCCCTTCCGATGCAGAGACCTTCCTTGTGAGTGGAATGATTTTCAGATCTCTAAATTGGATGTGTCCTTTCATTTACTTATTTTATTCATTTTAATAAAATTCTATTTCTAGCTCATTTTCCTGGGCTGCCAAATGATATATAAATAAAAGTTAACTTCCTTTTCCTGAATTGGACATTATTCCATATCATGGTGTTGAGAAACTGAGAATTCAAGGGTGGTGGTGGTAAATCTGATCATTGACTCATCTGTCAAGACAGGCTTCAGTGAGATTTGCTTTAAATATCTTTCTGTCACCCTGGCTCCTTTAGAACTGGTGATTCTCTCTCATGCATATGTGCCTTGAATGTTCATAGAAGTGGAGAGATGGAAGCACATTATTCACAAGGACGTATGCTTGGGACATAGAGACCTTTGTGAAACTATAAGCATGTCTGCTGGCTTTACCATGCATCATTCCAAATCTTGCAATTAACAAAAAAAGAACCTGGAAAAGCAGAAAGTTCAACAATCTCCACAAACCCATCAGAGTGCTGACTGATCTACCTGGACAAGGGACAGCCAGACACCAAAAGTGTACAGGTAAGAAATGTTACATGCAGTTCTTCAGGAAGAAGACAGACGATATCAGAGAGAAATCTTGGATACACACAAAGAAATGAAGAGCAATGGGAAAGTTTGTTTTTGTCAGGATTGTTTATTGATATCTACCAACAATGAACAATCAGAAATTCGAATGAACAGACACTTTACTAAAGAAGATGAGAGCATCTTCTTTGATGAGTATAATTATCTATTCTAGGAGAAGATGCTCAACATCATTAGTCGTTAGATAAATACAAACGAAAACCACATTGAGATACTTGTAGATACATATTAGAATCACTAAAATTAAGAAGAGTGGTCAACCAAGCCTTGGCAAAGGTGTGGAGGGAAAAGAAAACTCATACATTGTTGTTGGGAATGTAAAATTACACAACCGTTTTGGAAAATAGTCTTTTTGGTTTCTTAAAGAGTGAAACATAAACCTACAATACGATCTAGCCATTTCATTTAGCTATTTAAGAAGATAAGACATGATATCTAAGTGTAATGTGAGGCCCTGGATGAAATCTTGGAACAGAAATAAAAAAAGATGATTAATTGAAAGACTGGTGAAATCTAAAGAGTCATTTTAGTTAATAGTATTATAGCAACGTTAATTTCTTAATTTTTATCGTTGTACCTTGGTTATATAAGATACTGGCATTAGGGAAAGCTGGGTGAAGGGTACATAGAAACTATCTGTACTATATTTGCAACTTCTTTATAAATTTACAATTATTTTATTTTATTTTTTAAGACTTTATTTTTGGAGTAGTGTTAGGTTCATGGCCAGATTGAGAGTATGGTACAGGGATTTCCCATATAATCTTTGCTCCCTCACATGCATAGCCTCCCCCATTACCAATACTTCCCATTACAGTGGTGAATTTGCTACAATTGATGAACTACATTGACAAATCATAATAACTCAAAGTCCGTAGTTTTCAGTGGGGCTCCCTCTTGCTGTTCTACTTTCTGTGGGATAGGACAAACTTACAGTGGCACGTATCCATCATTATAGTGTCATACAGTGTTTTCTTTGCCCTAAAAATACTCTGAGCTCTGCCTCTTCATCCCTTCTCCCACCCCCAGCCCCTAGCAACCACTGATCTTTCTACTGTCCACAGGTTTGCCTTTTCTAGAATGCCACAGAGTTGGAATCATACAATATATAGCCTCTTCTGACTGGCTTCTTTCACTTAGTAATATGCATTTAAATTTCCTCCATGTCTTTTCATGGCTTGATAGCTCATTATTTTAGTACTAAATAATATTCAATGGTCTGGATGTACCACAGTTTATTCATTTACCTATTGAAGCATATCTTGGTTGCTTCCAAGGTTTTGCAATTATGAATAAAGCTGCTATAAGAATCTATGTACACGTTTTTGGGTGAACGATAAGTTTTCAACTTCTTTGGGTGTATTTTAGAGTAAGACTTTGATTAGTTTGATAAGAAACCACCAAATGGTCTTCCAAAGTGGCTGTACCATTTTGCATGCTTGCTAGCAACAAATGAGAGTTCATGTTTCTCCATATCCTTGCCAGCATGTGGTGTTGTCAGTGTTCCAGATTTTAGACATTGTAATAGGCATGTGCTGGTATCTCATTGCTGTTTTAATTTACATTTTCTATGAATGACTAGATTTTAAAAAATTGTGGTATATATTTGCAATGGAATTTTGTTCAGCTTTAAAATAGAGAAAGATTCTGCCACTTGTGGTAACACAGATGAACCTGGAGGACACTATGGTAAATGAAATAAACCAGACATAGAAAGAAAAATGTGGCATGATCTCCTCTTGTATGTGGAATGTTAAAAAATAATTGAGTACATAGAAAGAGGTGAGGGTGGGGGGGAGGAGGGAAATAGATGGCAAAATGTAGGCCAATGAGTGTGAAGTTGCATTTATGTAGAACGAGTAAATCTAGAGACCTAAAGTACAAAGTGAGGACTTTAGTTAATAATATTTTGCTGTATACTGCAAACTTTCTAAGAGAGTAGGTATTAGGCACTTTCACCACACAAATAAAAATTTAACTATCTGAGATGATGGATATATTAATTTGCTTGATGGTAGTTATCATTTCACGATGTACATAAATATATTTTTTATGTTTATGCAGCTCTTATTTTTTTAATTTTTTGAAGTTCATTTATTAAGTAATTTTTTTTTTACATTCTAAGATGTTGCAGAGCAATTGGAGGATAGGGGGAGAAGGGAAGGGAAAGGAAACAGGGTGGGAGAAGGAGGAAGGAGGAGGGGTGGGATTGAGGCCCCTGGTTTCCCCCTCATTCCCACAAGGGAGACCAGGGGGCTTCCAGCGGTGGCTTGGTCACTGCTGGGCTGGAGGCAGATGTCAGGGGCATGTGGCTAAAGCCCTTGGCTCCACACCACACTAACTCTGGAGAACAGGAGGCTTCCTACTCAGTGATCATTGCTGAGCTGGTTGTGGGTGTCAGGAGGACATGGCCAAGGCCCTCAGCCCCCAACCACCCCTGGCTTGTGAGCCCAGGGGGCTTCTGGTCCATCTAGATTTTATATGTGTTCTTTGGTGATGTGAGACCTTTACTAGTTAATATCAAACTTTGTCTCTGGTCTATGGGTATTTTGTTTTTTCTTTCAGTTCTGCATTGGATTATTCACTATTGCCGTTACTGAAACTCTGTACTGGAACTAATCTGTTGTCCTTCGCTTGCTTCTAAAGTTGGGGAACTTCTGTAGGGACCAGTACTTGAGCTCTGTGGCTGAGCTAAAAAGCTGCTTTGCTGCTGATTCCCTGGGGAAGCCTTTTTGTGCAGCTCAAGTTTTCATTGTTGACCTAGTATGTACTTCTGGGTCTTGTGAGTTCTGGTGAACCTGGGTTATGTGGAAACTCTGGTCTGGGCCTGAGACTTTTCAGCAAACTACTCCCCCTGCAGTTCTATATTCCACACCAGTCTCCACTCAGTGGTCCTGTGCTGATTAGAGGGCAGCTCAGCTGTCCATGCTGTGCCCCAGTATTCCCCTGGTAGGCCTGTCTCCCCCACTCTGCACTCCAAACTTCCCAAGGGACAGGTTGTGCTCTGGTCCACTGTGATGACTCACTAGCCTCTGAGTGGCTTCTTTTTTCAGTTGTTGTGGCTCCTCGCTCCTGTGTGGGTCCACAGGAATCCTGTTAGTGGTCTTGCTGGCCTGAAGGCCACCTAGGCCCTCTTCTCCCCTGCTGCCTCCAAGCAACTTAATTCAAAAGGCACAGCTGTGACTTGTGCCAACTCTGGCTCCAGGCACTCAGCAGCTCCAGCCTTGAAGTGGCAGGATTTGAAATGGGGGGAGCGATCTTTTCTTTCTTTCACTGTGGCTTCTCCTGCCTTCATGAACTCCATAGATCTCTCCTTCTCTTCCCCTGAGTTCTAGCAGCCCCAGCTTGGCTGTTGTTGCTTTTTAATCATTGTAAATTGGTTGATTTGTGGGAGACTGTGACACAGGGGACTTTCTATTCCACCATCTTGACTGGAAGCTCACTATGTATATTAAAACATCATGTTGTACACCTTAAATATGTAAAATTTTTTAAAAAGATACATGTAAATTAAAAAAATGGGTCCAGGACCTTAACAGATCTAACTTCACCAAACACCAATGAAGACATACAGATGGCAAATATACATATGAAAAGATGCTCTACATTATATGTAATCAGGGAAATGCAAATTTAAACAATTATTTTAAAATTTAAAAAATAATTTGCAAACTATCTTAAAAACATGCTGTAGCTACACTTAGACAAGTAAATCTTAGTTAAAAGAAAGTGTTGGCATCATACCATGGAATGGCAGAAGTACGTGAAATTCTAAGTGCATTGATGACATCAAGAGTTAAGAGGTGTCTCCTTAGTCCATTTGTGTTGCTGTTACAGAATACCACAGTCTGATTAATTTATAAACAACAGAAATTCCTTTCTTACAGTCTAGAAGAGGAAAGTACAAGATCAGGGTACCAGCAGGCTTAGCTTCAGATGAAGGCTCCATCCTTATGACTTAATTATCGCCTAAGGGCCCATCTCTTAATACTACCAATTGGAGAATACATTGCAACATATTCATTTTGGGGGACACATTCAGACCATAGCAAGAGATGAATATTTCTCCTAGAGACTGTAACTTACATGCAGCCACAATTTCTGAAAAATTTTTCAAATATATACAAAACTTAGACTTTATTTTCTTCAATTATCATAACTACCCTACGTACTGCTAAGAAAAGATTTGAGATGTTGGGTTAATATCAATCATCTTTGGAAACTTGTGGTTTTGTCTTGTTTTGTTCTTGTTGTTGGTTTTATTTGTTCTCTTTTTTTCATTCTTAAATATCCCACCATTGTAATCCCAAAGTGAAAGATGCTTATGTTTTAAACACCTTCATAATGGAATGATAATGCATAATGTTTCCAAGAACATGGTGTTTGTTCATTGGTGTATATGTGTATGTGTTCATATATATTTTACTGTTTGTGCTTCTACTATTTATTATTACCTCATGATGAGTTTTTAGTGTTCCAAAAAATTAATGTCATCTAGTTCTATTTCAGGTATGGGAATATTCCAAATCTGTATGGGAATCTATGGTCCTTTTTCTAATCTGGTATTACCACAACTTGCTTCTTAGGATTCAACTCTTACAAAATTTTACCGATGATATGGCAATAAAAATATTCTAACGTAAAACTAATTTATTTAATTGATTCTTATTTAAAATTATGAACACTAAAATAGCTTAATATTACAGTAAAACCAACCTTATCTAATGTTAGGAATATACGTATAAAGGTGCTAGTCATGTTTCGTTTTCTTTCAAGGATAAAACTTTGGAGATCTATTGAATACAGCAAATGTTTCAATTTTTACTGAAATTAAATGCCGATTCATGAAAGTTCTTGTGATAAACATATTAAGAGAATACTATACCTAATATTCTTAAAATCCTCACTTACCCATAGATTATACTTGGCCTGGTATAAATGAAGCAAGCTGTAATTTATAACTACAAGAAACACCAGGGTAGGAGCCACTAAAAAAGGTGGCATAAAGGTAGTAACTTTTGTTATTGTCATTGACCCCTGCATTTTAAGAAACAGAATTACCAACTTATCCCTTGATTCCGCACTTAGAGAAGCTCTAAATTGCTGTTTCCAGAAACAGTGAACCATAAACCTGGATGTTAGAATTCAACATCTTTTATTGTAGTGAGAGAGGTCTTCATTAATTAAACATCCATAGTGTGCTAAGTGCTATAGAGGACAATAAAGACAGGTCTTTGTCAGTGTGGAGAATGGAAGTCATTTCCTCTTGGGACCTCTATTGCTGAGTTAAGTTCTACCCATCAAAGAAAGGAACATGGCTCATGGATAAAAGAGAGAATAGTTTCCAATGTTCTGCTTTAAGGATCTTTTTCTTGCTACTTACTTATTCTTGAAGGACAGGAAATATGCACTGATATCTTTGGAAGTCACACTTTGGCTATTAATGCTTTATGATTCAATTGTAGCAAAAGCCACATGAACAAAGATGAGCCACTTTTTGCACAATTTGAGTTTATTAGATTCTGGAATTGAGCTCCACCAAAACCCTTGCTGCCCTCTTTGCCCTCCATCTCTGGCAAAATCCTATTTAATGACCAAGTCCCAATTCAAAAGTCACTTCCTTTGGAAAGCCTTCTCAACTCCCTTAAGCACTGAGTTGCTATCCTCTGCACTTCCAAAGAATGTTTCCTTATTCTACTGAGTAGTTTACTGCTTTGGATTGTTATCGATCTTTTTATTGTTTGTTCCGAAGTAAACTGTGAATTCTTTGAGCAAAGTGACATTTTTTGTTGTTGTTTTCCAGTAGCCATCAAAAGTAGAAAATATGAAGAAAATGAAAGAAATGGCAAAGTGGTGGTTAAGAAATACACAATTTTAAAAGAGAAAGCCCAGAGAAAGATTCTGCTTCCTAGTAAACATTTATTTAATTTTTTATTTTATCAATATATAATTTACTTGATTTTCGTGTCTCTTTACTGAATGTTTGGGTCTAGTCAATCCTCTGTACTCTTTAGTGCTACCACTTAAAGAGGCTTTAGAAAAGTGAGAGTGTGATCTCATTCTGTCGAATAATGGTACTCACTATAGTGCCTATAAAGCCAGTTGTTGTCGGTAATTAATATACAAATCACTAACTGTGCATCTCTCATCCAGTAGTTTTAATCACTGTGTAGAAGTGGAGCCTCCATCAGTGAACAGGAGAAGTGGTTCTCTTCTAAGCTGTGATAGAGAACATTTGTGTGCAAATTTGGGAAAAAAACACACTTTTCTGTCTGTTTTAATTCCCATTTCTATAAAATAAAGAGTTTAAGATAAGTTATTAACCTTGCCAAACCTCAGTCACTAGCAATCATTGCTCTATGCCTCTGCTTTTTTTTCCCCTACTTAAGCTAAAAGAACACCTAGGATAGAATTCAGCTAGAAGCATAGTTCACAGAGGTAGCATTAAATAATAATCTGAAGTTTCTATTCACATGATAAGTGATATTAAGAAATCACTTTTTCCTTCTATTAGCGATATCCCCTCTAAAACTCTAAGGTGGAATACCCTTTTCTGGGCTTTAATCTGAGGGAACAAACTTCAAAATATATGGGAGATAACTTTACAGAAATGTTTACTTGTATATGTATGTTGGTACATGTGTGTTTTCTTTCTTGGCATTTAAATGAAAAATTGGTAGATTCTGTAGTGTTTTAAAGTCCCTGAGAGTGTTTTTGTTCTGTTCCTTAATTTTTCATGTACCAACTGCATATATTTTTTCTCCTTAGTGGAATTTTCTTACACATAGAGTGATGTAATATTAGTAGTGGTTGTTTAGAGTATCCAAGTCTGAGGTGAATTCATCATAAAAGTTAAAAATAGGTCTCTTGCTCATCTTAGATGCTAGTATCACTCATAGATAAATAAATCAATCTTCTTAGCCTTGTTCAGAAAGAGATCAATAGAAATTTCAAAAACTCTGTGGATGAAGTAAACCCTAGCTTTGCTTTACTTTCTTAATATTCTTTTTTGAGTGTTCACATTTATTTATTTATTTAAATTGAGAGATAAAATTGTATGCATTGTCTTATATTGATTCAGCTTAATCATTAAGTGGTTACAACTTGGCATATTTTCAGCTGCCTGAAGTTGTGCAGTGGATATAAAGCATACTGGACCCTAAGTACTAAATCTATAGTGTTGATCCCATAAATAGCATTTGAAGTGTCTGGCATAAAAAAAAAGAGGGAAAGAAAGAAAGAAAAAAGGAACAGCACAGTGCACTATAATTTTTGGTGGTGAAACAGAGAAATGAGATGTGTCGACATCAACTTTTGCTTTATGTGCAGGTAGAGTAGTTATCCTTTTATAACAGGTTTAACAGGCAATGTAAAGGTATTCTGCCCACATTGCACTCTAAATTTATCTCACAGTGTGAAATTTTTCACTTTGCTTTTATTCTCTGATTAAAATTCTAATTATAAAATATCCATGGTATCTTATTCCCATCTATAAAGCAAACATGCAAAGGTATTCAAAATATAATAAGACCTAGTCATTCAGATCATAAGATAAAATTTTGAATGAGGATTATGTTTATTCTCATGCCTGAATGAGATCAGTCATCTTAAAAGAATGGGAAGTTTGATACAAATGGGTAATGCATTGCTCTCAGAATGATATTGAAACAATTAGCACATTTACCATGCTCACCAGTCCTTTGTGATAAATGACAAATGAACTATACTGTTGTAGCTTCTGTTATAGAATATTTCAAAAATTCAGCCACATTGTAGATAAACTATAGATCAAATAATTGGCTCTGAGTGCTTGTCTTAACTAATAAACTGCTGTATAATAATCATTCAGTATTTCCTCATTGATTAGTAAGGACATGATTTATGTCATACTTTTAATGTCAAGAAGGCTTCTGTCACTGCAGGCCCAGTTTTTTGTTCATATTTCCTCTCCATCATTTAGTGTGTGCTTCAGGATTATTTTAACTGATTTTAACACCCCCTTAAAAGAAGCATTAACAGCAAGCTTTAAATATTGTATATCTAACTCATAACACATTCAAAAAACAGTACATGTGTTTTTTATATTTCTTTTATCTGGGGCTATATGTGCTACATATGTCTTCCATTCAGACAGATAATTGTGATTTGATTAAGTACCAACTAAGAAAATAATGCTTTTCACTCACCTTTGAAGGGAAATATGGAGAAAGTTATGAAGATGTCTTTATTTATTTACATATATTTTGGTTAAAAAAGTTGTTTGTACACAATAAAAATAACAGAAAATATTTAGAAAATATATTATTTCTAAAGCATTTCAACTTTTTAGAAAAGTATGCATGTATGTCTTTTTCAAAGACACGTGAATACTAAATCTACTTATGCTTACATCTTTAAAAATACTTTGTGCTTTATGATATATAGCCTTGCTTTCCTTGGATGACTATTACCATCATCATTATTATCATTGTAATCATCACTGAACAGTATTTAATAATCGGTTCACAGATCATTTTAAGCAAAAGTGAGATAATTATATACAAATGCAGAAACATATTTTACATCAATCAATTTATATTTTGATGGGAAGATACATCATATGGAATATTTTATTGATAACAGCATACAGTTGTGATAAAAATAAGGGAAAGAGTAAACTGAGATTCATATATAATGTAATGAAGTTATACATAATTTCAATGTATCCTTACTCTAGTGCTTCCCACCTAGAAACTTTCATAGCTTCTGATATGAAGTTCAGCCAACTTGAGTTTAGCCTGCATTGTCTTCAAAATTGGCAGGTCCTGAGATTTTCTATTTAGTGTGTCTAGGTACCCATGTATCCAGGAACAAGCCATTCCCCTGCTGTACACATTCAGCTTATGCAACTGAGCTTTGACCAGATTACCCACCTCCAGGAGTCCTCTGGGCTTTAACTGTTACTTTCCTCCACAATTCTCTCTGCCATGTCTCCACACACCATACTGGATTTCCATAAATATTCATTCCTCAACTTAGATCATCCTAAGTCACTGTGTAAAGTTGCTTTTTACACTCAGAGCTCAAGGCACAGTGTGGAGGTTCTGGAAATGTCTCTGGTTTATTCCAACCATGATCTAACTTTCTCCATCTCTCAGTGGGGTTCTTAAGATTTTGGCAATACAGTCTGAGCATTTGCCTAATGAGGTAAAGGTGGCTTCTCCATAAAGCAATTTGAACTGCTTAATTTCTAACCAACTTAAACATAAATACATGTCTGCACATTTCAGTTGGGTTTACCAAATTTTCTTTGCTTAGGGTTCACCTATATTATTTTATGTATAAATGCATATACATTTGATTTCTGCAGAAAGAAAAAAGAAAAAAAAAACCAAAAACATGTTCTTGTTACATTGTTCCTCCAAAGGATGATACTTCATACCTAAGAGTATGAATGCTTATTTAGCGTTAAAATGAATCTTTATGGCTTGCTTGACCAGTTAATTTTCTTTAACCTTTCACTACTAACTGACGCAAGAAACTCGACAGTTGTTTTGTTGCTTGGGTATGCCTAGAAAGGACCGTTTTTAAAGGACCAGCAGGGATATTTATAATTACCGGATCTTTGATAAGTGAGTGTTATTAATGGCAATAAGCATGACCTTACCCTCCTATTTCAATGAAGAATTTTAATACCACAAGTGGATTTCAGTCACACACTGCAGAATGTTATGGTTACCTTTCAAATTCCATTTCTATTATCTTCTTAAATGTACTGATCTGATGGAAGTAAATTTGATATCTAGGAATATAAATATATCTAGAGGCATTGGTGAAGACTGCTCTAAAAGAAAGTGAGAAGACATGCCAGATCGGAGAAAAATGACTGAGTGGGAAGAAAGTCCTGACTTTTCAATAGAGCTTCACATGAACTATTTCAATAAGCATACTTGTAAGTGTAACCACACTTGTAAGTTCAGAACTCGTGTGTTCTGAACTGTTTGCATTTTTTGTGTTCTGCAATTATTTCCTATTCCATAATAGAACAAATGAAAGCATTGAAGAATTTTCTTTACGTAAGAAGAAATTAAGAAGTTTGGAAAACTCAGGGAATATACCTGTATATGCAGCTATATTCTAAATGAAATAATTGAAAAGGAATACATTCATTAACACAACAGCATCAACCCACTCAATGTGCATGTGTGTGCATATGGGTGTGTGTGTGTGTGTGTATACAGTGATTTTAGAAGTGCTACCAAGTCCTACAAAATAATTCCAAAGTTTCTAACCTCTAACCTCATTAATACTACTAAAATGTACCATTTATTTATTTACAATGAATAATTCTCTTTCTAATTTGTCTTAGTAGTACTCCTTATATATGCAGCTCTTTTAGATTTTCTCCTAAATATGAGGTGAAGTCATTGGAGGGGTTGGGGTGCAGCAGAGGCATGATGTTATGTTAAAAAGAATTCTCTTGGCTGATCTGTGAAGAGAAGCCTGTAGTAATGCAGAATATAGAAGGGAGACTAGTGGGAGGCAGTTATAGTGGTCCCGGTAGGATTTTATGGCAGCTTGAAGAAGGATAGCAGTTGTGAA
Source organism: Cynocephalus volans (assembly GCF_027409185.1). Classification (NCBI taxonomy): domain Eukaryota; kingdom Metazoa; phylum Chordata; class Mammalia; order Dermoptera; family Cynocephalidae; genus Cynocephalus; species Cynocephalus volans. The sequence continues at coordinate 59,751,428 of NC_084471.1, read as the reverse complement.
GTTGGTGAAAATTGGTCAAATTGAGACATATTCTTTAGAAAGAGCCAATAAATTTGTGCATGGATTATATGTGGGATCGAAGATGAAGAAATCTATCATGATGCCATGATTTTGGGCCTGGGTAACTTAGGAGGAAAAAATCATGGAGGAGCACTGTCACCTACCTGTCTAGTCACTTAAAGCGTTCCCTGTGCCTACCTCTTTCTTATGCCAGTGGTTTCTCCATCCTCATTTCTGAGACCACATTCAGGCCTGCTCTCTCATTCCTCATTTGAACTACCAACCACTCTTCTCAAGCACTCTTACAAGCCATCTTCATCCTAAATCCTCTACATGACAAATCCCAGCCCCCACAAGAAGAAACCATGACATCCAGCCTATAGGGGAATATGTTAAGATGACATCAGATTGAATCATCTTCATCTGGCAGGGTATTTAACTGCAGTTTTTATGGATGACATTATATATAAGTGAGAGAAAACGAAAGTACTTGACAGGTGAAACCCATGTTCTCTGTCTGAACCTCACCCCCTACTCTAGTCCCAATTTGTTGGGTCCAATTAAGCTTCCTGCTTCCCAGACCAAGTAGGAGTTTCAAGCGGAGGATTTGTAAGTGATTTACTGCAAACATATTAGAGATATAATACCTATATCCTACATTTGTGCAGATTTTTAGAATTAATATGTTGATGTAATTACGATTTGTTATATTGTCATATATAAAGAGAGAGAGTTTATTTACTGGCTATCATTTTTTTTAAATAAATGACAGAATTAAGTAAAAACAACATGTAGCTCATCAAACATTGAACACAAGGTAACTAAAATTACTGTCACTGCAATTATTAGTAAGCTTTAAGATTATAAGGGAAAAATGTGACACAGCACATGCATGATCTGAATCTTTTTCAGTCAACTGGTATGGTTTGTAGGCATTTCAAACTCCTATTTTTACAGAGTGGGCAGTAACACAAAATGTGTGAAGTGGAAGGATGTAAGATTACAAAGAGCTGGGTGTCTGCTGATGAAAAGTGCGTGTTCCAAAGAGACACTTACTTTCACTTTTATTGAATAATGGCCACAGGAAAAACTGGCTCAAAGACCACTAGTTTGAGATTACTGGTTAACAGTATCACTCCCCAAAATGTGTTTGTTTAGCAAAAGTATTTTGCTTTTCAACTGTGGTGGTCTACAAACCACCAGAATCAGACAGGTAGAAATTGCAGTTTTCCTGATAACAAAACTACCTTCCTTTGACTTCAGACACCCACTTTAGCACTCCGATGATCCACAATAGTCCACCATGTATGCTCCCTTTTAATACTTAAGGGCCTAATAACGATGTTTTTTAAAGTAGAAGGATGGAGGGTTAATACAAATAAGCCACAGAAGAGAAGTACAAATAAACGGACTTAAAATTTTGGCATAGATACATATGAAATAATTACCTCTATGAGTTTGAAAGCTAGAAGATTTATTGAATGAACCAATGGATTCAATAGTCTGTAAAAAGCTTGAAATATTCGAAGTTGGAACATAATAAAATGTAAAAGGAATTTTCAACAGCCATTATCCTTTCACTTCTTGAAAGAATAATGAGTCAAAAGCTTCCTAAGCATTACATCTCTAATGTAAATTATCACTTAGCTATTGTGTATCCTAAAATAATCATGCAGAGTTTACTCTCATTTGAATAAATGTGTTTTCATTCAGTATTGTTCAAATAAGTAGAGAGGTAGCTTTGTACTCTTAGGTAGGTTACAACCTGCTTCAGAAAAATGTTAACAAATTTTTTTTTTCAATGGTGCATTATATGTGGTTTAAAATTATTATAACATTCAAAAATCTTTTTATAAGATGAATATTTAAGCATGTTTATGACTTTTATTAGATAATTTATAACTGTGTATATAAAATTTTTAAATGTTGTCTAATTTAATTAAAATCAATTTTATTACCAATTGTAGGAAGTGATAAAAGCAGATATAAATGAATCAGATGTGGTTCATGACCTGATAAAATCATGTCTAAACTTTAATATTTTTTAAAAAGCAATTATGTAAACATTTCAGTGTTTTGTCTTGATTAACTGCAATATATTCACATATGCCCATTTTTTTTTTTTGTCTTTTTTAAAATTTTTTGTGACTGGTACTCAGCCAGTGAGTGCACCGGCAATTCCTATATAGGATCCGAACCCGGGGCGGGAGCGTCGCTGCTCTCCCAGCGCTGCACGCTCCCGAGTGTGCCACAGGGTCGGCCCATATGCCCATGTTTTATGATGGCTTCCTTTAACCCTAAATGTAACTGAAAAAAGATTGGTTTAAAGACTACAGATATGTTTATTTAAAGTGATATCAAATAACAACTTAATATCTCTGGGTACTTGTATATTCCAGACTAACGCTTTTATAAGCTCTCAGTATCCTTTGTTATGCTGTCACTTAATAAAATGGTAATTGCACCTAAAAAACAATCTTTTATAATTTTATTTTATTTTTAAATATATTTTTAAAAATCATTATATTAAACTGAGAGAAATGTTTAACATCCCAGAAAGTAAATAAAAAGAGAATAAATAAAAAATTAATAACTAGCTTACTTAACTTGTTTAGCCTATTAAAAATAACACCTAAAGGCATTCTTCTATTACATTTTTTTCCACTTATTCCCAAATTATGTGGACAACAATACAGACAAAACAAAACAACCACAAAACCACATAGGCACTGTATTCCTAGAAAAGTGAAATATAAGGTCATGAATTTTGAAATTCTATTCTTTGCCGAGTGAGGGAGAGGATAAAGGTTGCTGCCACTCCACCGAACGTTCTAGGCAAGGAAGGTGCAGAAATGCTGAGTATTAGTGAGTATTAGAGTTTGATGAGCATCTTTATGTTTCCCAGGTGAAGCACCTGGGGTTAGAAGGGAACCTCAGTGACTGCACACCCAAACAAATTCCACAGAGAATATTGTATGTATATTCTTTTGTTCCTCTCATTTTCTGCTATGTTCTTTTTTTCTTATCCATTTTTGATCCCCCGTTTCTCACTCCTGGAATCTCCACTGTGCCTTCTTCACTTTGTCAAGTTGAAACATTTCAGTTAGCTGCATTCACATTTCCGTTCAAGCCCATGTGTGTGTTTAGTCACTCTGGATTGTTTCACATTTGCCGGCCAGTTCCAGGTTGATGAAATTATCATGCAAGTTTGCCAAATCCGCATGACTTCGTTGGAGCGTACCTTTTCTATTTGTGGACATGTTTCTCAGTCATGCATCTTCTATGTACATATCCAGTCTGGCTCATTGGCTGGGAATCTGATCAGCATAATTATCAGTTTTTGAAGTAAGTAATGCATTTAGTTAAAACAACCACATATAAAGTATAATTCTTATTTGGTCTTTGTAGTATAGAGGCCAAGTTTAGCCAGAATATAAAGTAAAATTGTATCCATCAAAATCATTCTATACATGCTAACAGGGATAAACAAACAAACAACAAAATTCCTTGCTGGGGAGATGCACAGTGCTCATTTATACACCTTTTCCTAATGAAGTTGTTTTTTTCTGTGTAAAAGTCAGTTAAAATTCTTGCCCGTCTCCTCATTTAACTGAACTCTGTTTTTTGGCTCAGAAAATTAATCCAAATTAGAGAAAATGGCATCTGTTACTTAAAAAATTATCAAGTTTGAAAATAAATGTGTTGACATAGCAAAAGCCTTTTAGATTTTCATAGATAAAGGGTTCATTCAGAATGCTTAATTGAAAGACAGTGGAAGCTTGGGGGGGGGGGGGCGCAGTAAGATTAATCTAGCAGGAAAGCAAAGGGAAGGGAACATTAGGTCAAAAGACTTGTTTTTTTCTACTTTGTCCTACAGTCCGTTTTCTAAATCCAGTAATTTTATGGTAATGGGATGGGATAGGGATCAACAACTTCTGCAGCTTCCTCCATCGAGTAATTACAGCTGTACTGTGGCAAACAAATAGTTTGGTTAGCCAGCCATAACTACATTTTCCAAATAAATCTACTGATTTAGAGTTACTCAAAGTTTCTGTTATCACCTTGACTTCTTAAGTAGCAACTCCCAGAGACCTCTCAAACTTCTGAAAATATATTGCTCTTGTAGACTATTGTACATGATTATATCTTAGGAATCCTAGGAAACCAAAAGTACAAATGGAGGCCAAATGAACCCCCCCCCCAAAAAAAAAAAATAAAAAGCAGTGTATAGGATATAACAGCTCGGGAACACACATGTGGCAAACCCATTTTTTAAAAAATTAACCAAGTAAACTGACCTTTACTGTGGAGGTGGGGGAACGTAGCTATTATGTGGAATGGGTCTTGACTCATTTCATTTTTCTTTTAAATTAAATAGTGACCACAGTTTGTTGGGAGGCCTGGAGCTATACAGGCCACAGATAATTGAATTAAGCATGGCTACTGATGCAATAAAAATACTTTATTAGTTTTATCACCTACCTTTCTTTTAACATCGATTTAGTGTGAGTCATTTCCTGTGCCCTGTGTAAAAACCTCAAGCAAGCATATGACTATAGTAGTTATAACTATGTCATTTAGATCTCTTACACTGGCAGGCAGCTTAATTTTCTAATGGCCATAGCTGTAATTCTTTTTGATCCAACACTGAATTCCATGGGCTCCTCATAGTCAATGACTGAGCACAGCAGGGACACTTGAAAGGGCCATTTATGCAAGATATGGAACTCCTCTGATAGTCTTTGACACCTGCCTGAAGAAAAATTTTTTAGGCATGTTTGCAATCTGACACATTTCTTCCCAATCTTTCTAACCCACCCATCTACCTTTGTAGACCTGGTGGTTTGAAGGCTATATTAGTCCATATTCTGTTGCTGATAACAGAATACCTGAAACGGGATAATTTGTAAAGAAATGAAATTTATTTCTTACAATTTTAGAGGCTAAGATGTCCAAGATCCAGGGCAAAGGAACTGAAAAGATATTTCTCAAAAGAAGACATACAAATGGCAAACAGGTACATAAAAAAAAAAATGCTCAGCATCACTAATACTCAGATGCAACACAATTGCTATCAAAATATCAATGACATTCTTCACAGAAATAGAAAAAACAATTTAAAAATTTGTATGGAACCACAAAAGACCCTGTATAGCCAAAGCAATGTTGAACAAAAAGAACAAAGCAGGAGGTCACATTATTTTACTTAAAATTATACTATGAAGTTATAGTAACAAAAACAGCATGATATTGGCATAAAAACAGACAAATGGACCAAAGGAACAGAATAGAAAACCCAGAAATAAATTTACGTATTTACAGCCAGTTGATTTTCTACAAAGGTGCCAAGAATATACATTGAGGAAAAGGCAGTCACTATAATAAAAGGTGCTGGGAAAACTGGATATTCACATGCAGAATTTTAAAACTAGACCTCTATACCCTTATCTCTCACCATATATAAAAACCAACACAAAATATATTAAAAATCCAAATATAAAACCTGAAACTATAAAACTACTAGAAAAAAACACAGGGGAAATGCTACATGAAATTGTACTCATCAGTGCTTTTTTGAACAAGACTACAAAGGCACAGGCAACTAAAGCAAAAGTAGACAAATAAGAGTTCATCAAATTAAAAAGCTTTTTCACAGCCAAGGACAAAATCAACAAAGTGAAGAAACAACCTACAGAATGGGGGACAGTGTTTGCAAACTATGTACCTGACAAGGGCTAATATCCAGAATATACAAGAAACCCTCAAACAATTCAACAGCAAATTCAATAAATAAATAAATAGATAGATAGATAGATAGATAGATAGATAGATAGATAGATAGACAAATAGATAAATAGATAAATAGATAGATAAATAAATAAATTAATTAATTAATTAATAGGCAAACAAACAAATAAATAAATAACAAATAACCCAATTAAACAATGGGTAAAGTACCTGAACAGATATTTCGCAAAAGAAGACATGGAAATGGTCAACAGGCACATGAAAAAATGCTCAATGTCATTAATCATCAGGGAAATGCAAATTAAAGCCATTATGAAATATCATTTCATTCCAGTTAGAATGGCTGTTATCAAAAAGACAGAAAATAACAATTGCTGGCAAAGATGCAAAGAAAAGGGAACTGTCCTACACTGTTGGTAAATTGTAAATTGGTACAGCCATTGTGGAAAACAGTATGAAGCTTCCTCAGAACTAAAAATAGAACTACCCTATGACCCAGCAATCCCAGTACTGGGTTTACAACCAAAGAAAATGAATTCAATATATCGAAGGGACACCTACACTCCCATGTTTGTTGAAGCACTATTCCCAGTGGCCAAGAGATGGAATGAATTTAAATGTCCATCAATGGATAAATGGATTTTTTAAAAAAACAAAAAACTGTGGTATATACACATAATGGAGTACTATTCGGCTATAAGAAATGAAGTTTTATTATTTGCAGCAAATGTGGATGGATTGGAGATCATCATGTTAAGTAATCCAAGCACAGAAAGACAAATATGGCATGAACTCACCCATATGTAGAGCTAACAGTGAAACTAACGAACAAAAAATATTGTCACAGAAGTAGAGAAATTCTTTTCTGAGACTTTCACAGTTCCTCTGCTAGTGCAGTTTCTTTAACTTAGGCAGATGTAATTCATTCCAGCTTTTGGGAATCTTGCATCACCCAAGTTCCTTTATGCTGAAATTTCTCCACCCTTCTAGTCGGCTTTGATGGACAACACACACTGCTTCATTCTTTCTTGTGTTGCCACATCTCCTTCATAGGAAATACTGATAAAAGCCTTGTCCTGATGAATGCCAAAAATGCAAGCTTATCCTACTGAGGTGACGGCAGTTTAGGTTTGAGTTGAAGGAGGAAGCATATGCCACCTACCTATATGTGGTTTTCACAGATTGCAAAAGGGCTTTTCAAAGAGCTCTCATCAGTAAATTTTTCTTTTCCTCAAAATCTGCCTGTTATCTATCTGCTTTGGATGAGGCATCTAATAGTTGTGAAAATAATTCTCAAACATTTCCCTTGAAAATTTCCAGGAGATGATTTCTCCCCATTGCTTTCAAATTTAGCATTTATCATATCATGATTTTTTATGTCTTTTTAGATTCTGTTACATTTATAACTAATTCTGATCACATAAATAATTAAACTCACCTGGTGATAGAGAACAAGCAGTGCATTGGAGACATCATGTTTGGAGTTTCTTACTTCTTTCCTATTCACTGAAAATTTCTAAAAGTACTTGGGAATATTTTGCTGTGTAACTAAGCCTAAGAAATAGAAGTGTACAGTGATAGGTAAATATCTGACCCAAAGGTAGTTTTTAGGTGTGTTAGTTGGATCACTATATATATTATTAGTATATTTCCTTTGCAATGAATATTTCATCTATGTTGGTTAATCATAATTAAAATTACATTTAATAATTTTGGAGTTTCACACGCAGAGTGTCTTGGGGATATTTGTGTCCCTCTAGGAATTGGATGTTAATGAAGAAAAAAGGGCAAAATGAGGGGAAAATAATATTGAGTTGATTTAAAGGAAATAATAGCTAAGTAAGATTGTGAGAATAGTTTCAGATTATTAATCATAATAACATTGAAATTCTAATTTCTTAAGGAATAAAACTTTGGCTTTTGAATAAAACTGCTAATAAATTTTCAAGATTTTTTAATGTTATCCCTCCATATGATGCTATTATTTAAGTCTTAGAAATCTAATGATATATGGGTATGTATTAGCCTGAAGAATTATGAAGTACAAAATCCTAATCATTTTATCTGATCAATAGTTGCATATTAGAGGAAAAAAATGAGATACTATGTTTTATAATACTTCCCAAATTACATTAATACGTAAAAGTTATGTTGTGAAAGTACATGGAGAATTTCAAATTGTTGCTTAAAAATTCTATATAATTTTAGGAGTACATTTTCTAGAAGCACCATATGCAGAATGCAGGCGCATGTGTTACAGTGAACACAGCATAAGATTGTTCTTTGATTTTTTTAAAAAATTTTTTTTGCATTTGAGAGAATGGACAAATATCTCTCTAGTATACAGCTCCATCATGCTATTCAATCTGATCTTTTCATCTACTGAAGTTAAACTCAGTTTTTGGTGGTTCTTATATCCCAACTAGAGCAGGTTATCTACTTAACTTAATAACCTTTACTCTGAGACGACATGAATTCTCTCTAAAATATGCATCTTTTACATTAATGAATTTACAAATTCTTATTGAACAATTTTTATGTCCTTGCTCTGAGTAAACAAGGGTCAGTGTAACACTTTCTTCCTAAGAGAGTTTTTGTCTAATCTATACAAGACATTGTCTAAGATACCACTAATTATTATAAAGCGAGGTTGTCTGCTATCTTAGATTTTCCTCATTATTTTTAATTCTTATTTCCTTTTTTTTTTGCTCTGCCTGAGTTATTTTGAAAAGACCTTCTTCAAGATCTGAAATTCTTCTGCTTGTTCTAGCCTGCTGCTTAAGCTCTCTGTTGTGTTTTTTATTTCAATCAGTGAATCTTTCTTTCATTTCTAGGAGTTCTGCTACATTCTTTTTTTAAAGCTATTAATCTCTTTGTAAATTTCCTCCTTCATATCCTGGATATTTTTTCTTGTTTCCTTATGTTCTCTAATTGAATCTTCTTTTATTTCTTCAAGCTTTCTTAAGATCATTACTCAGAACTTTTTTTCAGACATTTCAAGGATTCCCTGTTCTATGGGGTCTGAAATTTGAGCATTACTGTATTCCTTTGGTGGTGTCATATCTTCTTGTTTGTTTGTCATATCTTCTTGTTTGTTTGTAGTTCTAGTATTTTTTCATTGATGTTTGGTCATGTGGTAGAGGATTTGCTTCTTCTGTTACTCTGGGTTTGGCTGTGAGGATAAAGACTTCCTCCTCTACTTGCAGGTTCTACTGGTGATTCTTCTTATATCAGTGTAGTTAAGTGAGTGGCAGGTTGCCTGTAAGGAGGCCCTGGCTGCTACTGTGGTGGTGAACTGCCCTTGTGGTGACAGAAGGTATAGTGGTATCTATATTATACGACCTTGACTCCGGTTCTAGCTTTCCATGGTTGTAGACTGAGCCCCTGGTACTGTACAGGTCTCACCTCACCTCGGTGGCTGCTGGGCTGCGTGCGCTTCCCTACAGGCCTTAGACTAGACCCCAGTGCCACAAAGGTCTGGTCTCCGCTCACCTTGGCGGTAGCTGGGCTGTGTGCATTTCCCTTCCCCGAGGGCCTTAGACTGGACCCGGTGCCACAAGGATCTGGTCTCGGCCGGGGCAGGCCACAGACCTCGGGGGAACATGAGAGGAGCAAGGAGTCTTTTCTATTAATATATATATACATATGGGAAAATGTATACGATAATAGGTGTTTACCAATCTGATGACAATTTCCCCTCAAATGCATTCCCTGTAAATAAAGTCAAATGGGACAACCAAATTTTGTTCCATAGATAGAGCTGTTGATTTGTGAATTTACTTGAGAATTTATGCCCTCAGGTAAACTTAGAAAAATTATTCGATCCATAATATAGCTTTAGAAAAATTTTAAAAAGTTATGGTTTCAATCGGGCCAATTAATAAAAAGAAAACAAAGAGAAAATATTTGTTTAAATAAATGTGAATATATTACTCTTGAATGCTAGTAAATAATATAGAGCAAGTTTAAAAGGAAAAGAAAGATGTGAAGAATTTAATGAAATCTTACACTTTAAAAGGCAATATAAAATAGTGCTTAAATGAGCAGGCTCCAAAGACATATTCTATTCTATTCCTCTAACCTACTAGGTTTATGACTCTAGGGAGTTATTTTATATCCTTGTGCTTTGGGTTCAATATCGGAACATAGTAGTTGCACTAAAAAGTTTTCTTGTGCCCTTTTTTGTCCATCTTCCTACTCACATCTCCAGGAAAGCACTGACTTGCTCTCTTTCACTAGAGATTAGTTTGCCTTTTCTAGATTTTTTTAAATGAATAAAATCATTACAATTTGTACTCTTTGCTCTGGATTTTTCTTTCAGCATAATTATTTTGAGATTCACTTGTGTTTTTGCATGCATCAAAGTTCTTACTAACGGTATGGATATTCCACAATTAGTTTACCCATTTAACTAGATATTTGGGTTTTCTGCTTTAGGTAATCATATTGCTGTACACAATTGCATACAAAAAGTAATGGAGAAAATCAATGAAACAATTTTTTTTTACTTGAAATTACCTATAAAATTGTAAAGAGATGACACAAATTTCCAGTATCAGGAATGACAGAGGTGACATTATTGCAGATCACATACACACGTACATACAAGAATAATTAGAAAATATTAACATCTATGTTAATATCTATATACAAAGAAATCTGGTTAATTCAAAAATATGGAAAAATTCTTTAAAAACAAAAAAATTTCAAATCTCATTCAAGAAAAAATAGATATACTGAGTAGTCTTATATCTATTAAATAAATTGCTTTCATAATTTAAAAACTTTTCATAAAAAGAAATTTAGACAGATGGTTTCATCAGTGATTATACAAAATATTTAAAAATAAAAATATCAATGCTACATAAAAACTTCTAGAAAACTAAAAAGAAAAGAATACTGCCCAATATATTTTGTGAGAGAAGTATTACTCTGATACCTAAAGTAGATGAAGACATTACAAGAAAAGTATGTAGGAACAATATCTTTTCTAGACCTACACAAAAGTCCTCAACAAAAAGTTAGCTTATCAAAATCCCATAATTTATTAAAAGATCAATACATCATGAGCAAGTGAGTATTATCCTAGCAACATAAGATTGCTTCAATATTTAAAAATCAATCAATGCAGTTCACTGTATTCACAGAATAAAACTAAAAGCCATGTGATTACCTTGATAGGTACAGTAAAAATCATTCGGAAAAATTTAGCCCCCTTTTATGATGAAAATCTTTCAACCTGATAAAGAATATCAGTGCAAAACACAGAGTTAACATCACACTTGATAGTGAAAAACTGAATGTCTTCCCTCTGGCATTGAGAATGAGGCACAGATGTCCACTCTAATTACTTCTATTCAATATTAAGCTGAAAGTCGATGTAACATGGAAAAAAAAAAAAACCCACAACACAGATTGAAAATGAAAAACTAAAATCTTTATTTTTAAGCAGCATCATTGCAGTACTAAAGAATCTACAAAAAGATATTGTTTGATAGTTTTAGACCCATAAAAAAGCAACATACATGTTTTATTAAAATGAAAATAGAATCTACTAAAAGGTTTATGATGACTAATTGATAAGTTTAAATATGTTGATATATGCGGGGACTTCACAAAGTTTATGGAAAGATTCATATTATCTTTTTATTCCATTTTTCACATACTTTTTAAAGTACCCTCACAGAGTGGATTAAACTATGTTCCCCCAAAACTCATTGAAGTTTGAAGTCTGTCGCCCGAGTTTTATTATCAGAAACTTAGCCCCACCATGACTGTTAAGAGGGTGGGAAATCCTTTTATCACAGTGTGATACCCTGCATCACTGTTTTGACCACCAAGACCCTTACCAGATGTGTTCCCTGGACTTTGGACTTCCTAGCCTCCGAAATTGTAAGAAATAAATTTTGTTTTCTTATAAATCACCCGGTCCTGAGTATTTTGTTATATGCAACACAAATGGACTATACACCTCATAATACAACATTTATCACAGTGTGTTTCTGAGGAAGCAGTCTGCAACTATTAGCTAATTCTTTTTAAAGTACATACAATTTTTATATTGTCAGAAAATTTAGAAACAGCAGTACAAAGCCACCTAAAAAGGGGAGAATTGATGAGATAAATAAACATAAGAAATGTAATATTGTGGCAGATTTATTGTTAGCTTTTAAAAAATGACCCCTGGAACATGAATAAAAACGTTGGCTCTGTGGTTGTAGAATGAGCTCCTAATGCGTGGAGTTCTGCTGGATCAAACTTGGTGGGTCGGATCCGTAGGCTGGTGCTCCCCCCAGGTCTGAGGTGGCATGAGGGTCCACGTGGAGTCACATGGTTCTGCTGGCTGGCTGGCTGGCGCCAGCAGGATCATCTGCCTAGTGCTGGTTCGGGGCAGTAGGGCAAGGCCTGGAGATTCCCTCCTGCCTGGGTCCAAGGTGGTGGGGTGGGGGTGGGGCAGCCTGGAGCCACTCAGTTCTGCTGGTTGGCTGGCAGGCACCGGTGCGCTCAACTTTAACATAACCATCACCACACCTACTGTCAAGTAAGACAGTTCACCCCCTGCAATAGCAACCAAGGCCCCACAGCCAACCTCAGTGTAATAGAAACAAAACCACTCCCAAATGACCAAGCATCAGTGAAAAAATACTAGAAGTACAAACAATAAAGAAATGATACCACTGAAAGGATACAGTAATGCCCCAAAGTCAGACTCCATGGAACAGGGAATCCTTGAAATGTCTGAAAAAGAATTTTGAGTAATGATCTTAAGAAAACTTGAAGAAATAAAGGAAGACTCAATTAGAGAACACAATGAAACAAGAAAAAACATCCAGAATATGAAGGAGGAAATCTACAAAGAGATTAATACCATAAAAAAGAGTGTAGCAGAACTTCTAGAAATGAAAGACTCACTCAACAAAATAAAAAACATGACTGAGAGCCTGAGCAGCAAGGTAGAGCAAGAAGAAGAAAGAATTTCAGAGCTTGAAGATGGTCTTTCTGAAATAACTCAGGCACACATACAAAAAGGAAAAAAGAATTAAAAATAATGAGGAAAACATAAGAGAGATAACAGACAATCTCAAGTGCTCTAACATCTGAATTGGGGGTATTCCTGAAGGGCAGGAGAATGGAAATGGTATCAAAAACCTACTCAAGGAAATGGTAACAGAAAACTTCCCAGGTGTAGCGTGAGATACAGACCTTCAGATCCAGGAAACTCAAAGGTCCCCAAACAGATCCAACCCAAAAACATCCTCCCCAAGACATATTATAGTTAAGTTTGCAAAGCTCAAAGACAAAGAGAGAATTCTACAAGGAGCAACAGAAAAGCATCAGATCACTTACAGGGGAACCCCCATCAAATTAACATCAGACTTCTCAACTGAAACCCTACAGGCCAGAAGAAAGTGAAATGATATATTCAAAATACTGAAAGAAAAAACCTGCCAGCCAAGAATTCTTTACCCAGAAAAGCTCTCCTTCAGAAATGAGAGGAAGTACTATATTTCCCAGATAAACAAAAGTTGTGGGAGTTCACCACCACATGACCAACCTTGCAAGAAATTCTCAAGGGAGTCATTCATCTGGATTCTGAATAATGGTGACCATCATCACGAATACACAAGAAAGAGCAAAACCCACAGTTAAAACAAAAATGCCAGCAAGAAAGAGAAAGAAGCTAAACCATTCTGCCTTAAATCCCAACTCACATTGAAGACGAGAAATAAAAGGGGAAATAATGATCGAAAGATATTTAAACCACCTAAATAGCAAGTAAATGACAGGAATTAAACAACACTTCTCAATAACTACTCTAAATGTGAATGGACTAAACTCCCCATTCAAAAGACACAGACTAACTGACTGGATTAAAAAGATAGACCAAGTATATGCTGTCTTCAAGCATATACCTCACCTGTAAAGACACTCATAGACTAAAAGTGAAGGAATGGAAAAAGATATACCATCCAAGTGGAAACCAAAATGTAGCAAGAGTAGCTATTCTTATATCTGACAAAATAGACTTTAAACCAAAAAACATTTACAAGACAAAGAAGGCCATTATATAATGATAAAGGGAACTATCCAGCTAGAAGACATAACAATCATAAACATGTATGCACCCACTACTGGAGCACCCAGATATATCAAGCAAACACTCTTAGACCTAAAGAAGGAGATAGGTCCTAATACATTAAGAGTGGGTGATCTGAACACCCCTCTCAGTATGGGACAGAACTTCCAGGCAACAAGTCAACAAACAGATACAGGATTTAATCTACACCCTAGACCAACTGCACTTGGCAGATATATACAGAACATTTCACCCAACAGCTAAAGAATACACTTTCTTCTCATCATCTCATGATACATTCTCCAGGACAGACCACATATTAGGTCACAAATCTAGTCTCAGCCGATTAAAAAAAAAATTGAAATCATTCCAACAATCTTTTCAGGCCACAATGGACTAAAACTGGAGATAAACAATAAGCAAATTGCTGGAATGTTTACAAATACATGGAAAATAAATAATAGGCTCCTGAATGACCTATGGGTCCAAGAAGAAATTAAACAGTAAATCAAAAAATTTCTAGAAACTAATGAAAATAAAGATACATCATACTAAAACGTGTGCAATACTACAAAGCAGCACTAAGAGGGAAATTTACTGCAGTAAATGCTTATATCAAAAAAATGGAAAGACTCCAAATACATAACCTAATGCTATGCCTCAAAGAACATGAAAAACAACAATCCATAACTAAAGGCAGTAGACATAAAGAAATAATTAAGATCGGAGCAGAACTAAATTAAATAGAGACCCCCAAAACAATAGAAAAGATTAACAAAATAAAAGTTGTTTTTTTGAGAAGATAAACAAAATAGACATACCATTAGCTAGATTAACAAAAAAAAAAAAAAAAGGAGAGAAGATCCAAATAACAAAAATCAGGAATGAAAAGGGAGACATTACAACTGACACTACAGAAATACAAAGAATCATTAAAGACTATTATAAACAACTGTATTGCAACAAATTTGAAAATCTGGAGGATATGGATAAGTTTCTAGACACATATAAATTACCAAGACTATACCAAGAAGTGATAGAAAACCTGAACAGACCAATAACAAGCAAGTAGATTGAAGCAGTAATTAGCAATCTTCCAACCAAAAAAAGCCTGGGTCCAGATGGCTTTACAGCTGAATTCTATCAAACTTTTAAAAGGAGTTAATACCAATTCTCATGAAACTTTTCCAAACAATTGAAACAGACTCTACTCTCACAAACTTACTCTGTGAGGCCAACATAACTCTGATACCAAAACCAGATAAATACAGAACAAAAAAAGAAAATTACAGGCCAATATCCTTGATGAACCAGTTTGCTAAAATCCTCAATAAAATATTAACAATTAGAATACAGCAGCATGTTAAAAAAATTATACACTATGACCAAGTGGGATTCATCCCAGGGATGCAAGGATGTTTCAACATATGAAAGTCAATAAATGTGATGCATCACATCAACAAGCTCAAGGACAAAGACCATATGATCATCTCAATAGATGCTGAAAAAGAATTTGACAAAATTCAACATTACTTTATGATAAAGACTCTCAACAAATTAAGTATAGAAGGAAAATATCTCAACACAATAAAAGCCACTTATGACAAGCCCACCACCAGTATCATTCTGAATGGGGAAAAATTGAAGGCCTTCCCCTTAAGCATAGGAAAAAGACAAGGATGTCCACTCTCACCACTTCTGTTCAACATAGTGCTGGAGCTACTAGCTAGAGCAATCAGGCAAGAGAAAGAAATAAAGGGAATCCAGGTTGGAGAAGATGAAGTCAAACTTTCCCTATTGGCAGATGACATGATACTATATATAGAAAAACCTAAAGACTCTATCAAAAAACTCCTAGAGCTGATTAATAACTTCAGTAACTTTGCAGGATACAAAATAAATGCCCAGAAAACAGTAGCATTTATATACTCAAATAATGAATTAACAGAAAGAGAAATAAAGAAAGTAAGTCCATTTAAAATTGTCACCAAAAAAATACGATACCTAGGGAACAATTTAACCAAGGAGGTTAAAGACCTCTACAATGAGATTTATGAACCACTTCTGAAAGAAATTAAAGAAGACACAAAAAGATGGAAAGATATTCCATGCTCTTCAACTGGAAGAATTAACATTGTGAAGATGTCTATACTACCCAAAGTGATCTACAGATTCAATGCAATCCCCATCAAAATACAAATGACATTTTCCACGGAAATGGCAAAAACAATCTTACCTTTCGTATGGAACAACAAAAGACCCCGAATAGCCAAAGCAATCCTGAGCAAAAAAACAGAACTGGAAGCATAACTCTGCCAGACTTCAAATTATACCACAAAGCTGTTGTAACCAAAACAGCATGGTACTGATATAAAAATAGACATTCAGACCAATGGAGTAGAATAGAGAACCTAGAAATCACTCCTCAGGCTTATAGCCATCTGATATTAGACAAAGGCAACAAAAATCTACATTGGGGAAAAGAGTGCTTCTTCAACAAGTGATGCTGGGTAAACTGGAAATCCATATGCAGAAGAATGAAACTATATATGCATCTCTCACCATACACTAAAATCCACTCAAAATGGATTAAAGACCTAGTTATAAGACCTGAAACTGTAAAATTACTAAGGGAAAATATAGGTGAAATATTTCTGCAGTTAGGTCAGGGCACAGGCTTTATGAACATGAGCCCAAAAGCACAAGCAGCAAAAGAAAAAATAAACAAATGGACTATATCACACTAAAAAGTTTCTGCACAGCTAAAGAAGCAATCAATGGAGTGAAAAGACAACCTACAGAGTGGGAGAAAATTTTTTCCAACTATGCATCTGACAAAGGACTAATATCCAGAATATACATAAAACTCAAGCAATTATACAGTAAAAAATAAATAACCCAATTAGAAAATGGGCTAAGGAGCTGAATAGACATTTTTCAAAGGAAGACATACAAATGGCCAACAGATACATGAAAAAATGCTCAACATCACTAGTCATCAAGGAAATGCAAATTAAAACCACATTGAAATACCACCTCACTCCAGTTAGACTGGCTATGATAAAAATGACAGTGAATAACAAATGCTGGAGAGGGTGTGGAGAGAAGGGAACACTACTGCACTGTTGGTGGAAATGTAAATTAGTACAGCCACTTTGGAAAAGAATTTCGAGGTTTCTCAAACAACTACAGATAGATTCGATATGAACCAGCAATCCCTCTTCCGAGTATATACCCAGAGGAAGGGAAATCACCATGTCGAAGAGATACCTGCACTCCCGTGTTTATTGCAGCTCTGTTTACAATAGCCAGGATATGGAAGTAATCTAAATGTCCATTAATAGATGATTGGATAAGGAAACTGTGGTATATATACACTATGGAATACTACTCTGCCATAAAAAAGAATGAAATACTCCCATTTGCAGCAACATGGATGAACATGGAGAAACTTATGTTGAGTGAAACAAGCAAAGCACAGAGGGTTAAATACCACATGTGCTCACTCATATGTGGTGGCTAAGAGAGAAACGAAAGCAGAAAAGAAAGACCACAGTGGTCCCATGATCCAACAGTGGGATGGAACATTCCTAGGGCTACAAATTGAAGTTGAGGGGAGAAGTGGGAGGGAGGTTGAGGGATAGTTACAAGGGGACAAAGGATACAAAAGCAATTTCTGGTGATGTGCATGTCCCCAATATGAATCTGGCCCCCACATCATGGGCAGGAGGGGGAACAATCAGCTTTGTGTCTCATGAATATTCGAAATAGAGAGAGAGAGAGAGAAATTCAAGAGCAAGCAAAACTAAATATTCAGTGTTTAGGAATATATACATAAATATTAAAACTATTTTTAAAATCAAAGGAGTGATTAACACAACCTGTAGTGTAGAGGTTACCTGTGAAGAGGAGGACATGATAAAGGAGGCGAACACAGGGGCTTTTAATGCTCCTTAACCAGAGTGATACATACATGTGTATTCATTAAAAAAAAAAAAAAAAGTTGGCTCTGCGTTTCCTTGCAATTGATACTAAAAGGAAAACATGTGCTGTCATCCCATGTTTATCAATACCCAAACCATTTAAAAACTTTTTTTAAAAGATAAAGATGCTAATGAAAGTCACAACCATTTTTATTACTGTAACCAAACAGAAGATTTCTGGGCTCTTATATAACGGACACAACGTAACTTAGTGACTGAAACCCAAACAAACTTTTGTAATAAGTGAAATGAATTTTGAAGGCTATTATATGAAGCTTATATAGTTTTTCAATTTTACAGAGGATCTCTGTAAGCTATTTGTACATCAGCTAACAATGTGTAACAAGCAATAATGAGTACTAATAATGCTAATAACTATAATTCAGTTAGTGGTACATACCAGGCACAGCTGTATACTTTACATATATTAATTTGTTTGCTATTTGCAGCAATATTATGAGGTAGTTACTATTCTTGTCTTCATCTCAAAGGTGAGAGGTTGAGTGATTTGCTACAGTAACATAGCTTATAAATAGCAGAAAGAGACTTCAAAGACCAGGCTGATTCCGAAGGACATTATCTATCTTAATGACTAGATCATACATTTTCTTCCTTTTCATAATTTAGTAGGTGCCATATAGTACAATGTTTTTATCATTGTTGATATGATTACATGTCTGTAAACCCTCAAGTAGACTCATTTACTTGTTCTGGTAATTCAGAATGGATAAACTTTCTCCTCTAAATTTCCTGTCTTGAGTCAATGTAGTTAAAATTGATGATTCTGGTAATATGAATATAACATATTGTAATATTTAAGCACACAGGATCCTGAGCTAGACTTGCTAAATATATGTTCTTATTCTACTACTTGCTAACTCAGTAACATTAGACAAAGTACCTCTCACAACTTATTTACCTCATGTGTAATTTTTGAAATAATAACGAAAGTAATAATAACAAACTTATAAGATCTACATGAGTCAAGATACAGTTAAGATAATTAGGTAATTATTAGTTAAGTTAGGTTGAGGGAAGGAGTTGCTAATTTTGAAGGGGATAAACAAATACAAAAAATCATAAAAATCATTTCTGTTGTCTTCTTTGCATTATTTCCCCTAGATTTCAGTAGCTAATTTTGTATCTTTGTGAGGGTGTCAAACAATTTGTACAAAAATACCAATATTTTGTTCTTTAGTTATTTCTTTCCTTTACCAAATGATTTCTAAAATATATGTAATAGGACATTTTTATGTAAAATTTTCTGCTTTATCAACACATTGTAATTCCTATACACTGGAAACAAAAGATATATAAATTACTCAGAATAACACTTATGATCTATTTTAATTTACCTGTTACAGTGCAGTAACTTTAATAATAGCAATTGTTAAATAGCATAAGATATGACACGTAGGCTTTTACATGTAAAGCATTAAGAACTGGGTCTGCCACATACTGAGTGCCATGTGTAGTAGTAGCAGTAGTAGAGGGAACAACAGCTATGTCAGTAATTGTCCCATTAGACTTCAGTGGAGCTAAAGACAAAAACAGTGTAATTTACCGTTGGGTCTATAGCATCTAGTAACTCCTTAACAGGGTTTGGTGAATTAATGGATAATTTAATTAGCGGGTGAACAAAGAAATATCTAAACACATAAAATATGGCCAGCTATATTCTTCCATGTCTCCTTCTGTAGAATACTTCAATTCGAAGAGAAGTAAAAATGTAGTCAGGTTTAATTTTCACATAATCTGCAAGACTGTAATTATTTTTGTTTCAAAGAACTGCAAGCAGCATAGATTTATGTACATTTATTTCAGGATACGTTAGGCAAAATACAAAAGAAAATCCTGTCTTGTTAGAAAGGCTCAGAATGGCAAAAAGTCATGAAAGTTTTGAAGGTTACTAGAGCAAAAGAATCTACTTTATATTGTTTACAATATTGGGACTCAAAAAAGCTAAGAAAAAGAGCATAGTCCATTTAAAGTAAAGATTTATATCTATTTTGCTTATGAATTATATTTTAGAAATGATCCTCATACTCTTTCTATGAATTTATTATTGACATAGGACTAATTTAGAATATATTCGTATATATTCATTTGCATAAATGCATTTGTATTTTATTTGAATCTATACAGTATAAAAACACTCTTTTTTCTTTGTGGTTTTAGATATACTATTCAAAAAATAAAAATTATCTTAGTAATATGCTTTCCAAGTGCTATGGGTAATAAAAAATAATTTCTAATAAGTTATAAAAAGCAGATTGAAATAGGCTTTCTGAGGTTTAATTGTTGATTACTCTGTTGATCTACTGTTTTTATAATACCAATAATACAACAATCACATATTAGATAAAATTTAACCTAAAACCTTCAATGGATTCTTTTTGTAAAAATCATGTCCAAGTAATCTTGTGAAATTTTTGTAAAGCAGTAAAATCTGGAAGGCCACTGTCAATGGCTGAAAGTTCACAGGGGTAGTAATTTGTTGTATTGATGAGAGAATAATAATGGACACCTGGTATTCATCTTTGGAGCAAACCTCTGTAAGGGAAAATATGATCAGGTAATGGACTCTGCATAAGCACAAATTGATGAATAACTGCTGAGTATTTGCAAATGTATTTAAAAATGGTGGTTAGTGGAAATCTGTAACAATATCTTTACTAGTTTTTAATAGGGCGTTGAAAGAGGCCAAAGTCGACACACTGAAGAGCATAACAGTCTTAAGTGTTTATTTTATAAATCACAGGAAGTATTTTCTTTGCAGGCAGCTAATTTAGGTTAAAAGGTGGTATAATAAAAATCAGAAAATTTGAGAAAGTTGATCAGTATTGTGTAGAATAACTCAAGGTAAGGCATTTAGGAAGGCAGATTTAAAGATATGAAGAAATATATTCTTAAAACAGCGTGTGTTTTCATGACCTATATATATATATGCTTCTTTTGGATATAATAAAGAAAAATAAAAGAGACTGATTATCCATGAGAGGCTAGGAATTGCGCCAGGTATATATATAAACATCAATTTATCTAATTCTTATGAATTTTATTCATTACTTAATTGTTTTTCAGTTAAGAATCATTTAAATGCTGGATAATTTAAAAGAAGCTGGGTTTCCTGGAAAAACAAAAAAAGAAAGAAAAAAGAAAAGTAGCATGTGAAGAGAAGAGACCAGGGAGTTAAATGATTGAAAGAACGTTGACTTTTACTGCTAAGTGCTAGAGGAAACCATTTCAGTATTTTAAGGATTGATGTGACATGATTTTTGCTTTGACAGGATTATTCCGACTGTTGTACTGAGAACAGATTGAAGCTTTGAAACCTGCTAAGTCATTGATCCAGGTTAGAAATGATGGTGTCTTGCACTGGGTAAGTAGCAGTGGACACGGTAAGAAGGGACTGGTGCTTTTTTAAAAAAAAAAACAGAAGCAAAACGATATGCTAATACAGCACATGTAAGTTGTAAAAGACTGTAGTTGAGCATGTTGCTAAGATTTTTCCTTGGAGATGAGTTTTTTTCTTAGCTGAGAAGGGGAAAGTTGTGCAAAAGGAAGCTTTAAGGATGGGGAAGAGTCGTACAGCTCAGGGCATGTTGATTTTATGTCATGTAGAAAAGTGGATAAGTTTGGAAATGTCTAGTAGGCAATTGGATAAATTAATCTTCTCACAGCTCAGAGGAGAGTTCTGACTGGAGATACAAATTTGGCATATGTAAATACGTACAGATAGCATTTTAAATAAAAGTATGTGACTGATGAGCTCATCAAATGGGTGGCTATAAAAGAGAAGAAGGGGGCAGAGACCTAGAGAATTGCAATGTTAAAGAACAAAGAGAGATGATCAAAGGAAAATGAAAATAAGGCATTAAATTAGGTAGATAATCAGAAAAGAAATGAGATGTCCTGATAGCCAAGTAAAGAAAATGTTTTAAAGGGGAGATAGTGATCAACCAAGCATAATTATTTAAATAAAATGCTAATTTTTGTATCCACATTTATCCAAAAATATTAGAATATGTCTGTGATCTTCAGTAATTAAAGATTTCTTTGGAGAGTCAAAGACAATATCCAGGCTTTAGTTAATGACACACTACATAACTTGGGTCAGCTCTCCACTGGAAAAAATATGTAGCACATGTGCTTCAAGCACCAGATACCTAACAGAATAGTGAAAAAATACAGGCCAGATCCGCACAGGATGGACGTCTGATGAGATGAGACAAGAATTTGATGCCCCCTTTGCCTCTGTTTTTCTAAAATCAAATTTTTTTGTATGTGGTGGTGGCTAGGTTAAGAAGCTGAGCCGAAGTTTCAGCACACTTGTGAGGCTATGGCAGCAGGGGTTGGTGTGAAGGGCGTGAGGGGGAACCCTTGCGAATTGCATCTGCCGTGGGTTGGGACCTCAAATACTTTTGATTCCTGAAACAAGATTAAGTGATTGGAGATTTAATGTGCCCCAGGTACCTGGCAGAAGCAAAGATAAGTCCCTCAAAGATTAATATTATACCTCAAACTATTTCTACAATTCACATGGATAATATTCAATATTCAATCAAAAATAACCAGCCAGGAGAAGAGAAAGAACAACATAACCAGAAGCAAACAAACAAACCAAGTTATACACAATAAAAACTGATTAATGAAAGCTCTAGGTAATGGAGTTATCAGACTCAGATTTAAACTATCTTTAATATTTCAAAAATATAAAAATGTCAACATTTGGCAGAAAACTAGAAACTTTCCTAGCTTGAAGTATATAATAAGCAAAATTAAAAACTCAGTGGATGGATACTAGAGAAGAAGCAAAACTCTTATTTTTTCTAAAAGATATGTTTATTAATCTAGAAAATCTGAATGAATAAAAAACAAAACATTTTATGACCTTGATAGATGCAAAGTCGAAATAAGAAAATAAACTGAACAGTAAAAAACAGTAATATATGAATAATTTAAAAAATTATTTAAAATAACAAATATTTAGGAATAGATTTCACACGAATTATTAATACCTCTTACAGAGAAAAATATAAAATGTTGTTTAGAGCAAACCCAAATAAATGAAGAAATATATCTTGTCCATTGAGGGAATATAGATAGTGAGAGATGTATTTGAAGGAACTGACTCACGTGACTGGGAGGGTTGCCACGTCTGAAATCTGCAAGACAGGCTGGCAGGCTGGAAACTCATTCAGGAGTTTATGTTGCAACCTTCGGACAGAATTTCTTCTTCACTGGGAAAGACTTAGTTTTTGTTTCAAGGAGTTCGAACTTATTGACATAGGCCCATCAACAATATTTAGGTTAGTCTCCTTTTTTAAAGTGAACTGATTATAAATGTTAAACACATCTAAGAAATGCCTTCACAGCAACACCTAGGTTAGTATTTAGTTAAATTACTAGGACTATAGACTAACCAAATTGACACATAAGAGTAACCACCACAGTAGAGCAATTCACAGCGTCAGTAGTATCATTCCGATTTATATACATATTCAAGAATCATTGATCTTGTATCTGATGCCCAGTTTTGCTATACTTATTTGTGGCTGAGCTAGAATTTTCTGTCTGGTCTAGCAGGCTCTCAAATTCAGTCATAACTAGTATATTAATGAAACCAAGAACACAAAAATATTTTCAAAACCAAATTTGAAACAATAGGGTATTTTTTTGGGGGGGGGTTAAATTTGTCTTCCTCTTCCCATATGTGTGAGGTTGAGTAACAAAAAATTGGACACAGAATTCCACTTTTAGGAACTTACTCTTCAATCATATAGCAGGTAGAGGAAATGATTCTGGATAAAAATGTAAACATTGTCTTGTGAACATATCCAATGATTCTGTATCTCCTGTGGTGAATTGAAATTGCTGGTTTAGTGCTCTTAACATTTTTTTTTCCTTTAAAGCATGAAATAAAAATTTTTGATCTAAATTTAATTTGATGGATGCTTAATATTTAGTGCTGATTGCATTTTAAGCTGCTAAATGTCAAGTCATTTGGAGGTATAATAAGATAACAGAAAGGTGTTTTACCTTAGTGTTAAAAATGGTTTAAGGGCACATTTTTCATATTTTGTTCACAAAGTAAATAGCTCCTTCTGAGTCATTTCAGCTTCTCAAATAAAATATCGCATTATCACATTATCACTTACCTACATTGTAGGTAGCAAGGTCAATCTCTGCAAAGTGTTTTATTCTTCGCATCAGAGAAGATACTAATAAAAGGTCGTGCTTGTCGATATCATTCGTATTCAAGTTGTCTAAATTATAAACATTCCACCTTAAAAGTCTTCATATCCTCTGAATTGCTCAATTACATTACTTCTCTGCCAATCTGTCAAATTGATGTTACTTCAATCATATATTTTTTCTCTTTCAATCGATCTTTGGCAATCCCTCTCAAACATGACTTAAACATTCAAAACAGAAACAAAAACAAATATTTCACCTATTTTAAATTTTTAAATGGCAAGGTGTATTACTTAAGCTTTGTATTATTTGAAAGGGTACTTAAATTTCTCTTGACAATATTGTGAAACAGAGCTTAATTGAACAATTACATGTAATGTAGGTAAAGTAAATTCTTAATGTCATATAAAAAATAAAATTTTTAGTCTTCCTCTAAAAATAGATTATTAAAGAAATGATGTCTTTCTGTACTATTTATCATAAGATAGATAGTGCATGAAAGAGGTTGAGGATTAAGAAACCAATGTAAAGGAAAAAGTCAAATTTCATCCAGGAGCATCATTTCCTCCTGATCTATATCTCACTCTTTTCATAACCAGTTCTAGCTGTCATTGTGGAAAATCCATGAGATTAAATAAAAAGAGCAAAGACATCAGTAAAAAGGAGGGCTTGAAGTTTGCTCAAAACTTATGCTAATTCTTTGCTGACATTTAAACATATATATTTTAAAGGTCTATTAAACCATGCTGCTTTTTTCCTTTCTTTCTTAAATGCTGCATGCAACATCTGAGAAAAGTAGAAAAAGGCTCATAAAGAGAGATAGGAAATCATTATATATAAAAAATAAAGAATAAATTTTATTTTTAATGATAAAGTGACCTGATGAGAAAATTTTAAAACTCTCTGAAGATAACTGGTTGAAATGGAGAATGCACAGTAAAAATTGCAGTAATAATACATCTGCCTGCTTATGTGTCTTATGAGTATTGAGATACACACTTCAGTAATTCAAAGGAGACCAAGTTAAATAATGTTAATGTTGGAAAGAGAAATTTTAAAGATGAGACAAAAATTTTAAAACATGCATTATCAGTTTTGATCAGATTTTAAATAAAGGCATATAATACTTTAACACATTGCACAAATCTAATCAGGCACCAACTTCTATTTATTTATCATTAAATGTCTTTCAAATTCAGCCCCTCTCCAAACATCACACATGTCTTATTTAAACACTTAGAACTTCTTGTCACAGTGATTACCTACCTGGCCCTTGCTTCCAATATTTCGCCTGTCAGATCTCTGCTTCACACTGCTTGCCAGAGGACTTTATAAAACACAAATTTTAAACCTAAGATTTTTTTTTTTTTTTTTTTAACATCTGAAGGATAAAGTATTGTCTGAACCCCATAGCCTGGAGTACTGAGCAAGAGGCATGATCGAGAACTACCAGATGTGTCTGCATGTGCACGCATTTTTTTTTTTCTTTAGAAGTAATTTTTTGACATCAATTTTATTCATGCTTAAGAAAGTACATCAATTTTGAAACACTAGATAATATAAGTCTGTCTGTCCATTGGGCCCTTAAAAGACTAATAGGTAGCTGCCTTTAAATGAATAGGTTTTTGTTTGAGAAGGAATTGTAGACAGATTTCTTGTATTTTGAAGCTGCTAAATTCCCTCATTGCATCAAAGTTGTCTTCCTTGGATGGCAAGACAAATACACATGTTGTCTGGGGAAAGGGATATAATGAGGTTCTTTATGCTTCAAAAGTTGAAAATAAGAAAGTGTATAACTTCTGTTGAGAGAGAGAGAAAGGAAGATGGAGATTGCTGCTTTACACTGTAAATGAAAGACCACTTGATATCTTGGAATTTCTTTGGAGCAAATATAAATATATCTTGACAGTTAAACTTAAAGCATGTAATAAGGCAGAGGTGAGTATTTCCAGCTTTAGAATACATGTATAAGTTCCCCATTGTCAGGTTCTTGCAAACCTCTTATAATTACACTAGTGTGTAGTGAAAACAGCATGTGCATTTGATTTAGATAGACTAAGTTTAAACTAGCTTGTCTCCAACTTATTGAGTGTGACCTTGGGGAATACTTAACATGAGTCTCTGTTCATCACTTCCCCATGACACTCCCCAAAAAGGCTCAGTGTAGATGTTCCATAAATTTATTTAGAAATATTAAAATGGCCTGAACTGAATGCTGTTGTAGGTTGAGCAGTCATAATATAAGGTAGAAGTACCAAGGACAGCAGAGGTTTAACAGATCTTTAGTTCCAGTTTCCCTCTTTCCTCTCTATTTATAAATCCTATATTGTGCCATGGTAAGATGTATGGGCTCTCACAAATTCTTGCTTTTGCAAAGGTTATTTTCAGTGTTTGGAATGGCTTTTCCTCTTTATATGTTTAAAATCTTTAACAGCTCATATCTCCAAATTTTTGGAAGTCTTCCCTTCTCCAATCTCTAATTCCTTGGCCTTGAAAAAAGTCACCTTCCTTTCTGTTCCCGATACACTGTGCATTTCTCTTATCATACCTTAACCTTATTCTAGAAAACTTTAAGCCTGTTTATGTTCTAATAATGCTCTAATAATTTTTTTATCTCAAAAACCTAAAATAATGTCTAAAACATATTTATTTATTCCTTAAATATTTTTTGTGTCAGCTAAGTATTTTCTAAGCACTATGTTACATTCATCCATGTGCTTACTTTACTGTGCTAGGTACCAGGTATGTAGGAAAAGCATATATGTGAACATATAAGTACATATGAAAATATATGCATATATAAAATATGTGAATATATAAGTATATATATGAAAATATATGATGAAATATATATATGAAAATATATATGAAAATATATATGAAATATATATGAAAATATATATGAAAA
This sequence comes from Cynocephalus volans, assembly GCF_027409185.1. Taxonomy (NCBI): domain Eukaryota; kingdom Metazoa; phylum Chordata; class Mammalia; order Dermoptera; family Cynocephalidae; genus Cynocephalus; species Cynocephalus volans. The sequence goes on along the minus strand of NC_084471.1, from coordinate 59,724,514 downwards.
TATATGTATATAAACATCATATAAGTAAGTATAAGTAAGTATAAGTAACATCATATAAGTAAGTATAAGTAAGTAAGACAATCTGTAATAGGTATAAGTACAGACATTCATTTGTTCAACACATGAATTACCTATGATTTGATGCTAAAGCAGGCAAAGGGACATAGGTGGGTAAGTGCCACTAAGGGCTGATCAAGGAAAAGAACTCTGGCAAAGTGATGCTTGAGCAGGGGTCTTATAAGAGAGCATTTTATGAAGGGATTATAGCAAGAGCAAAGCCCAGAAGATGAAATATTTTGTCCAGATTGAGTAATACAAGGAGGACCAAGAGATCAAATTACTTGTGAGCCAGGAAGCTAGTGGTTGCCGATGAGTTCAGAGGTAGCCAGGGGCAGGACACATAGAGCTTTATAATAAGGATAAGGACTTAGGCGTTAATGTAAATGTGATTGAAGGTACTGTGAATATTTGAACGGAGCATTAACTAACTTGCATGTTGAAGCTATGGCAGTGGGAGTGTCAAGAGTGGAAAAGTGGAAATCCATAAGGAGGATATTGCAAGTGTCCAGGTAACAATCACTAGAGAAATGATGGCAGCATGGATCAGGCTAGTGACATGGGAATAGTGATAAAACTACAGGTATAAATTTATTATATGTTGTAGATTATATTTATATAAAATACTACATACATTATTATATACAATACATTATAAATATATTTATATAAATATTGCATGTTATACAGCATATACTTTTAATTAATATTTGATATATGTAATACAAAACTATGAAATTTTATGTATATGTGGATATTGCTAAGGCAGTATCTGTGTCTATGTACTTGTGCAACTTTTTGTACTTGTTAATTAGATAATATGGCACAATATAATAGAGCAGTACTTATTTGGTTTAGGTAAGAGAAAAAGTTTATGACTGCATGATTGTTTTTTCCTCCAAATACTAGTAAAGGTATCATTTTCAATCCAGTGCATGTATATGTAGCTACAATCATTCATCAAAGTTCATGAAAGCGAAGTGAAAGCAACAATGCAAACACAACACTATCAAGAATTTTCAGAGCTGGGCCAGTTAATTACTTTAAAATTATGAATAGTTTTGGAAATACACCTTTTGGCAATAGTGAATATATGTGAGAGAAAATGCATTCCCCATTTTTCTAAATCTACATGAAATAAAAAATATAATACCACTTGTTACAAAATGCTAGAAACACTAGTAACAAGATTTTCTATGAACCTATCAATTGAAATAAAGCACAGTTTTTAATACTTTAGAATGGTTTTAAGTAATTACTAATTATTTATGTCATAATTATTATATAAATATTAAAAATATTTATGTCAAAGAGACATTTCTTTTGTACCTAAATAAAGTGACGGATCTGACATCATTAAGAGAATTATTTCAGAAGAACTAAGTAATTCAATTCTTATTAACTTTCTAAAAATCAATGGTTATTTTAATTCTACAGTATAAAATCTAAGTTTAGTATCAAACTATTCACTTTATTAGCAAAATATGGAAGCTTAGCAAATGAACCCTGGGATTTTAGAAGCTTTAATTCATTTTATCTCCATAGCAACTGCCTTAATATAGATAGAAAACAGCTGAAATGAAGTAATACACAAAAGTCCAGAAAAAAAATGTTATCTTCTATTTGTAGCTGAAATGAAAAATCCTTTTATTTCAGATACATTATTCTAAAAATGTTATACTTCAGTAGCCAACATGAATTATAAAATTCAGAGCAGCTAATTAATGCATAACTGTGTGAATCATAAGTAAGTGAAGATAAAGTTTTGACTCTATTTACAAAATTTTTCTTAAGTGGTGTAGTGAAAGGAAGTCTTCATTAGGAGTTTGGTAACATTGACCTTGCTGTCATCACTACTAGAGACTAGTTACATGACCTGTGGCAAATCACGATTCTGCAGGAACTCAGTATTCTCATTATTACAATAAGAAGATTGAACTGCATAATCTCCATATCTACTTCCAGTTCTCAGATAATGTGAGTAAAATATTTTGTGGGTTAAATCCTTTTACTACTTGCTCAATTACATTTTAGTTAACTTCATTCTCTGAATGGTTTTGTAAGTCAATTAAGCATGTTGTGAATTTGGATGACATTAAACACAATTATGAAATAAAAAAATTAGTTTCTTACTTGTTTTTTTTTTTCTTTTGCTGTCTTCTATCTTTAACCACTCTACTAAATTTGCTCCGTAAATCTTTTTCCCTTGATCTTGCATATTGCTTCCAGAAGCCAGATGTTGGTTTTTCCACATTTAGGATATCCACAGTGAAATTTTGTGTTTCCTACAAACTCTCCTCAGTACCAAATCATCTCATGATTAGATACATCGATATAATGTAATAGTACAATCAAATAAGACATCTAAAAAAGAACTCCTAAAACTCTTTTTTAGCTTTTTCTAGTGCAGTTAAATATATTGGAATGCCTTTTTGAAGACGTTCACTTTATATTTGTTCCTCAAACTGAAGTAGCATAACCAATATTAATAAAGAAAAAAATACTTGTGAAAAAGTAAAATAACTAATATTAATCAAATGGGGAGTTGGAGAGTAATAGCAATATACTAAAAGTAATTACAATAGTAATAGTCGTTTGAGTATGTTCTTAAAACCAGGACCTGTTTTATGCTCTTACATGCATTATCTCACAACCTCCTTATTAAATAAATATTATTATTGTCTCTATTTTAGGTATGAAGGAAACAAAACACAAAAACATTGGGTAACTTGTCCAGAGTTTGCATAGTACCTGAGTTGTAAACTGTTGCCAGCAATTGCACCAAGGAATTACACCATTAATTACAAAGACATAGAAAGAACACAGGATGTTAGGGATAAATTCTCTGGAATTCTAAGAGCTTTCTAATGTCCCTCAACTTCTTAACCTGCTTGAGAAATGGCCAGTTTGTACACTCAGAATCTTTATAACATAAACTTGTGAGAAATGTTTGGATCAATCATATTCTGTTATGGACTGAATATTTGCGACCCCTCAAAATTTGTAAGTCATTGGATGTGAGGGCGATCTGGCTGCGACATCTGTCACCCCATTGATCGCCAGGGTTGATTCGGCTGATCTGGCTGGCTAGGCGGGTTTCCCCTTCCTCCCTCACCGCTCCATGTGCGTCCCTCCCGAAGCTGCGCGCTCGGTGGAAGAGGACGACCTTCCCCGCTAGAGGAGAGGACCGTTCTTCGGTCAATGGTATACGAGTAGCTGCGCTCCCCTGCTAGAACCTCCAAAATTTGTAAGTCATAAATTTAAGTTTTATATCTGTACCAAACATATATGCTCCTATAATCACCTGCTTTCAAAATTCGTGTCCTCTCTGGAAACATACTAGATTTGAAAGTGTGGGTTTACTTTCGTAGCTTTGAGAGCATAAATCTTAATTAGAAAGTTTTTCTTTTTATAACTTTTGTTTCTTACCATATTGACAGTAAAATTTCCTACACTGTAGGAAATATAAAAGCAGCAGCATTTTATAGTACTAGAGGACCATATTAGACTTACATTCAATGTCATAGAAACAAATAGAATTGACCCAGGATCTGCTTTCTGCAACTAGACACATGCTCCAATATCAAGTAAATCTTTTCAGTTTATTCTTTAACAGGAAAGCTCTGATATTTAATGAAGAACAATTTATAGAGTGTTCTTTTATTTGTTTTTCTGAGATGAAGTTGGCTATGTAACCCATGGGAATATTTCTGTGTTCTCTGACCTGAACTCATCCACCATGCACTCACTATTCCACTATTTCGTGAAAGACTAAAGCAGGCTAGGCTATAGTATAAGCAATTTAAAAAGAAAACATGTCTCTCATCTTTTAATGAACAGTTATAATAAAGGTGTTTTATTTTTCCTTGTGTGTATCAATCTGGCCACCAAAACTATTATAAAAAATATCATTGATCATTTCAAAATATTTTTCAAGCACATTTCAGATGTGTTCCATGCTATAAAGAAAAGGTTTTGTGAAAATGGCATTCTGCATACTTGTGTATATTACTTGTAAGGATTTAAAGAAGATTTTAGGAAGACACAAATGAGGAATAACAGCTCTAAAAATGAAAAATTTTATGCATCTAATAGTTCATTTGATTGCATTTACCATTATAACCCTGGAGAACTCTTACAGGTATCTTTGTCTCCTAAATATTCAGTTAAATTTATTAGAAGAATTATCAGACTTGGATAGAGTTGGTAAGAGTTAGGTCATTATGGATTGATTTTTCCTATTTATCAAATGTTCTTTACTATAGCATGTTATCTTTGTTAAATTCTGTTTAACTCATTTACTAAAATGTATTAAATATTATTGTGAATTTATATACGTTAATTCCACTGAAATAAATTTAGGATTTTATTCTATACTTCATGTATGAGAGCTTAATTTTTTACTGGCCTATATTTGTGCCTGATATGTAATGAATCTATAAAACAATATAGTGAAAGACTATTATCTGTATTTTAATACCTAAAGTCTATCTGTACTTTGAAAAACTAATTCATAGTTTCATATTATAATTTGTGTGTAAAAACAATGAACACATCATTTTTTCAAGTTTGTACTCAATCATAAATAAACTAGCAAAGACTAGAGATAGCACTAAAAACTGAAATCCAATATTACTAAATACCTTTCCTTTTATGATTCCTGGTAAATCCTTTGATCTGATTTTTGAAGGAGCAACCATGTTGTCTATTTTTAATTTAATACCTATACCATTTAAGGGGATATTAGGTAAGCACGTTTCATTTTAGAAACTAAACCACAGATTTTTTTTTTTTTTTTTCAGTATCTGCGTTTTCATTAATGTGAGTTTTTAAAAACAAGCATCAATACCAGTGTTCCAGTGTTTCCAGTTTGGGCTGCTGATAATGTCATCAGTTATTTAATGCAAACTTTTTTCTCCAGACGGTCATTGCAAACAACTACGATCCCCCTCCCTGGAGCTTGGATTGCCTCGAACTTACCACTACCACAACCTTCAGAATTTTTTAAAGTGCAACAAAACTGTGGAAACATAGAGGCCACATAATTGTTCTGTGTGCTATAATTTTTAAATTTATTTTTTGAATTGAAACATAATTCACTATACATATTTATGGGGTACAGAGTTGACTATCAGTATTTGTGTACAGTATGTGATGATCAAATTAATATTGTTTTAGTATGTTCATCACTACAAGTTCGAATTCTTCTTTGTGTTCCTCACCCAATTATTCCCTAATCCTCCTTCCCACCTCTAGTAACTATAGGTCTGTTCTCTCCTGAAAGTTCAAGTTTTATTGCAGCTTTTCTTCTTTCTTCCTTTCTTTCTAGCTTCTGCTTATGAGTGAAGACATGTGGTATTTCTCTTTCTGTGCCTGGCTTATTTCACCTAACATAATTTTCTTCAAGCTCACCTATGTTGCTGCAAAAGGAAGAATTTTATTCTTTTTTGTGGCTGAGTAGTATTCCATTCTGTATATATACCATATTTTCTTTATCCAGTTGTCCGTTGATGTACATTTAGGTTGTTCCATATCCGGGCTATTGTAAATAGAGCTGTGAGGAACATGGGAGGGCAGGTGTCCCTTCAACATGTTGATTTCCATACTTTGGGGTATATACCCAGAAGTGGGATTGCTGGCTTGTGTGGTGGTTCTACCTGTAGTTGTTTGAGAAATCTCCATACTGTTTTCTATAATGGTAGTACTAAATTACAAAAACCTTTTTCAATGACTAGATTGAATTTTCCAAGATGCTGTTTACATGGATCCAAATGGAATGTGATGAAGAAAAAAATCAATATAACACATCTCTAGCATTTATCTGTGTAAGAGTAATTTTTAAAGTGGAATAAAAGTTATTGAAATTTCAATAATCAATATTTTTTATAAGAGTTAGCTGACCATTTCCATTTTTGATCAAATATTGGTATCACACTAACCTTCCTGTAGAAAATAAAAGCCATAAAATATATGAAACAATTGTTTTTAGTCATAAGAGAGTCACATACCTACATATAATTTGAGGAGAAAATTCCTAAAGATAAGGAAGATTCTTGTGAGTACCATACTGACATACATCTATTTTTTTTCCTCAGGTCATTAGCCAATTTAAAATATTGGGACAAGGTACCAAGTAGATGAGATCAAAATTTTGCATGTGATTTCCCCTGCAACAATTTCTCAGTTCAAAGCTGAACATAAGAAAGGTGAAACTTCTAATAATTAACTCATAATATTTAATGATAGATTGAATAATTAACAACTGCTTCAATTAAAAGAATCAATTTTGTCTTAATAAAATAAAACATAAGTGTATAGTGCTTTTAAAAAGACTCACCTTTCATATTAGAAAACAGAAGTTTTAAAATTAAAAGGAAAAGAAAAGTTATTTCACACAAGCCGTGAAAAACGATAGAGCCACTTTAGCAATTCCAACATCATATAACTAGTGTTTCAGGCAACAATCATTACTAAAGTTGCAAAGGGACATTTTGTAGTAATAGAAGAGTGAGTCAAATTTCCATATATAATAATACTAAGAATGAATGCTTGCATAACATAATTTAAAATATAAGAAGAGGGACTGGGCACAGACTTCATGAATACGACCTCCAAAGCGTGGATAACCAAAGGAAAAATAAACAAATGGGATTATATCAAGCTAAAAAGCTTCTGCACAGCAAAAGAAACAATTAACAGAGTTAAAAGAAAACCAACAGAGTGGGAGAAAATATTTGCAAAATATATATCTGACAAAGGATTAATATCCAGAATATACAAGGAACTGAAACAACTTTACAACAAAAAAACAAGTAACCCAATTAAAAACTGGGCAAAGGAGCTAAATAGGTATTTCTCAAAGGAAGATATATGAATCGCCCACAGACATGAAAAAATGCTCACCATCACTCAGCATCTGGGAAATGCGAATCAAAACCACAATGAGATACCATCTCGCCCCAGTTAGGATGGCTAATATCCAAAAGACTGTGGATGATAAATGCTGCTGAGGTTGCAGAGAAAAAAGGAACTCTCATACTTTGTTGATGGAACTGCAAAATGGTGCAGCCTCTATGGAAAATGGTATGGAGGTTCCTCAGACAATTACAGATTGATCTTCCATATGACCCAGCTATTCCACTGCTGAGAATATAACCAGAGGAATGGAAATCATCAAGTCAAAGGTATATCTGTTCTCCAATGTTCATTGCAGCACTATTTACTATAGCTAAGAGTTGGAACCAGCCCAAATGTCCATCATCAGATGAGTGGATACGGAAGATGTGGTATATCTACCCAATGGAATACTACTCTGCTATAAAAAAGAATGAAATACTGCCATTTGCAACAACATGAATGGTCCTAGAGAAAATTATATTAAGTGAAATGAGTAAGGCACAGAAAGAGAAATACCATATGTTCTCACTTATTTGTGGGAGATAAAAATAAATAAATAAATATACAAATAAACTGGGAGGGGGGAGGGAAGAAGACACAACAATCACAATTCCTTGGAGCTGATAGGACAAGCGAACAGATATGAGGTTGTTGGGAGGGAGGGGAAGAGGGAGGCGGGAGGGTGTTTTCAGTAGTGGGCCACAATAATCAACTACATTGTATATTGATAAAATAAAATAAAATAAAATAATTAAAAAAATATACAAAGCAAAAGCTGACAGAAACAAAAGAAATACACAAATTCACAGTTATATTTGGAAAATTCAAATAACTTCTCTCAGTAACTGATAAAGTGTGCAGATAAAAATAATGAAATTTAGAAAAGGAAGAATTAAGTCTAATTGAACAACATGAAAAACAAACGAACTCAATGACATATGTAAAGTATATTATCCAACAATTCCACAGTGAAATTATTTTCACTTGGAACACTTAACAAAGTGGACCACGTAGTTATTAATATTTCAAGACTCAACAAATTTGAAAAGACAGACTAAAATCACAGAAATATGTTCTTTAAAGATAGTGGAATTAAGCTTGAATTAAATAATAAAAAGATAAATGAAGGATTTACTAAGCAAGTAAGCAACTTCTAAATAACCCATGGGTTAAAAAAGAAATAACACCAGAAATTTGAATTGAAAAATGAAAATGTGAAAAATAACAACTGTGAGGGAGCTAAGGCCATGCATACAGGGAAATTTACAGGCTAAATGTACATACTGAAAAAGAAGGAAGGCTAAAAAAGTTAAATTACAAATTAGGCACAAATGTAAGCAGAAAAAGGAAATCAGAGAAAGTAAGCACTAAAATTTTTAAAAAGTATGAACAAAATGTTAGCAAACAAAAACTTGAGTTCTTTGAAAATTTGAATAAAATTATTAGGCCTCTAGGAAGTTTTATCAAGAATAAAGGGGAAGGACATCCAAGTTCCAGAGTGGCCTACCCCCCACCCACCCAGGAACTGAGGTAAGCACTGTCCCACATGCTGCCACCCCAGGCCCACACCCAAGTCCTGGAGAGGCCCACCCCCCCATGCGATGAGGAGCTGAGGTGAATGCCATCCCATATGCTGTCACGGGTTCAGACCCAAGCCCTGGAAAGACCATCTCATGGCCCAAGAAGAAGCCAAGGTGGTCTACCACAGCAACCACCACATGTACTGTCACCACAAGGACAACTCACCACCACAGTAGCAGCCAGGGCCATCCTACAGGCAGCCCACCACACTCTTGACTACACTGATACAAGAAGAGTTACCAGCAGTGCTTACAAATAGAAGAGGAAGTCTTTCTTCTCCCAACCCATGCCAGCATAATAGAAGAAACAAACGTTAAGATGACCAAACATTAAGGAAAAAAATACTGAAATTACATATAAACGAGAAAATATGATGCCACCAAAAGAATATAGTAATTCTCAAGTACCAGACACCATAGAGCAGGAAAATCCTGAAATGTCTGAAAAGGAATTCCAAACAATGATCTTAAGAAAACCCTTAGAGATAAGAGAAGACTCAATTAGAGAACACAATGAAACAAGGAAAAAAAATCCAGGATATGAAGGGGGATATTTACAAAGAGATTACTACCTTGCAAAAGTATGTAGCAGAACTCCTAGAACTGAAGGATTCACTCAGTGAAATAAAAAATACAACAGAGAGTTTGAACAACTGGCTAGAGCAAACAGAAGAAAGAATCTTAGATCTCAAAGATGGTCTTTTTGAAATAACCCAGGCAGACAAAAAAAAAGGGAGGGGGGAGAATTTTTAAAAACTGAAGAAAATCTAAAAGAGCTAGCAGATAATCTGCACAATATCCAAATCATGGATATTCCAGAAGGGAAGGAGAAAGGAAAAGGCATTGAAAACCTATTCAAAGAAACAATAACAGAAAACTTCCCAGATATAGGGAAAGACACAGACCTTCATAAGCAGGAAGCCCAAAGATCTCCAAACACATTCAATCCAAGAAGATCCTTTCCAAGACACATTGTAGTTAAACTGGCAAAGCTCAAAGACAGAGAGAATTCTAAAATCAGTGAGAGAAAAGCATCAAGTCACATATAAGGGATCTCCCATCAGACTAACAGCAGACTTTTCAATTGAAACCTTATAGGCCAGAAAAAAATTAGATGATATATTCAAAATACTGAAAGAAAAAATTTGCCAGCTGAGAATACTATACCCAGCATGGTTTTCTTTCAAAAATGAGGAAGAAATAGTGTATTTCCCAGACAAACATAAAGTGTGGGGTTTTACCATCACATGACCAGCACTGCAAGAAATTCTGAAAGGAGTCCTGCAACTGGAATCAGAAAAATGATAATTACTATCACAGATACACAAGAAAGAGCAAAACCTGCCATTAAAACAAAAATGCAAATAAGGAAAAGAAAGAAGGTAAATCATAATCCAACCAACATTGAAGATGAAAAATAAGAGGGGAAGAAAGGATCAAGAGATATTTAAAACATCTAAACAAAAAACCAATAAAATGACAGAAGTAAAGCAATACCTGTCAATAACTACCCTAAATGTAAATGGATTAAACTCCCCCTTCAAAAGACACAGACTAACTGATTGGATTAAAAAGCTAGACCCAACTATATGCTGCCTTCAAGAGACTCACCTCACCTCTAAAGACACACACAGACTAAAAGTGAAGGGATGGAAAAAGATATACCTTGCAAATGGAAACCAAAAGTGAGCAGGAGTAGCTGTTCTTATATCAGATAAAACAGACTTTAAACTGAAACCATAAAATGAGACAAAGAAGGCCATTATGTAATGATAAAAGGATCTATTCTGTTAGAAGACATATCATAAATATGTATGCATCCAATACTGGAGCACCCAGACATGTAAAGCAAACACTTTTAGACCTAAAAAAAAAAAGAGATTGACTCTAATACAACAGTAGTGGACGAACTGAACATCCCTCTCTCAGCATTGGACAGATTTTCCAGGCAACAAACCAACAAAGAAACACAGCATTTAAATGGCACTTGAGACAAATAGGACCTACCAGATATCTACAGAACATTTTATCCACATGTTAGGTCACAAATCAACTCAGAAAATTTTTAAAAAATCAAAATCATTCAAGTATCTTTTCAGACCACAATGGATTAAAACCAGAAATCAATAACAAGTAAAACTTTGGAAACTATACAAGTACATGGAAGCTAAACAATAGGCTCCTGAATGACCCTTGGGTCCAAGAAGAATTTAAACAGGAAATCAAGAAATGTCTTGAAATTAACAAAAATAAAAAATACATCATAACAAAACCTGTGGGATACTTCAAAAGTAGTACTAAGAGGGAAATTTATTGCAATAAATGCTTATAGCAAAAGAATAGAAAAGCTTCAAATAAACGACCTAATGCTACACCTCAAAGAATTAGAAAACAACAACCCAATCCATGCTGGAACTCTGAGATGACACTTATCCTCCAGAATTGTGAGAAATAAAGTTTCATTGTGTAAGCAACTTAGTCTATGATATTTTGTATGGCAGTCAGAACTGATTAAGACAGTCATTTTATAAAGCCAGCAAACCTGCCTGAAGGCAACAAAAAGACATTAAAAAAAAATTACAGGCTGATCTCTTTAATATGCAAAATTCTCAGTGTACCTCAATATGCAAAAGACCATATTAACAAATAAAACCCCAAAATAAATCAAAAGAACGATGCATCACAAATAAAGGAAGTTTACATATGAGAATGCAAGTTTTGTTTAATATTTGATAAACAATTGATATAATTTACATTAATAGAAAATTATCTAAATTACTCCATAACAACAATAAAAGCATTTAATATATTTGAACCCTATGTATAATCAAAAACTTCCAGTAATCTAAAAAGAGAAATACATTTTCCTTTTTACATCCCATATATTTACAAAACTTACTTTTGGGTAGCCATGAACCAAAAATCAGTAGAATCTAGTTTTTGTTTGCTTTTTAAAAAAACCAAAAGCAATACTAAACCACAGACATTCTGCTAAGAGCATTCCACACATATGGATTCTCCTCTTAGGAAATATCACTGATCCGTTTAGCTGGGGTTAAGTTATCAGCATACTTATAAACAAATTAGCCCAGGCCATCTGCTTTTTTCTTTTCCTGCAGGTGCTCCCCAGTGATTGGAGAGAAACTGGTCACAGACCAAATAAATGATCTAACTCCTCACCCACAGTAAAGCACACACTTTATTTTCACATTGTACGTGAATATGATGGGGAGGGGGGTGCTCAGGGAAATTAATTTACATTTTCTGCATTATAGATACAAGAAAGCTTTCTTTAAAAATTATTTATATAAGTAAATATATCTAGTGCAGAATTTGGTTTGCAGCACCTTCTTTGGTCACTTGGATCTAAAACAAGATTGCTCCTTTGATACTCTTTCTTCTGCTTGTTCCCATTTTCAAAATAGTAGAAACAGCTAATTTCAGGCTTTAGTAACTATTTAAAGTCCATATTAAACGGGTCCTTCCTACTTTCCAGTGACTGGTGAAGTCATTGCAATATCTTGCTAGATCAGCAAATATCTGAAGAGAAGTGACAATCTTGAAGAACAGTTCTCAGTTCACCAGAAATCTTTTAAAATTAATATTTTCCCAGTTGAGGGAGGAAAAAACAAGAAGAAAACAAAATTTAAAAAGAATCATGTTATGTGGTAGTTACAGGATTGACAGCTAAAATCTGAACTTTTCTGCAAACATGGGACTGATATATATATATTTTTTTGCTTGCACACCAGAGTTCCAGAATCTTAAATCTTAAAACATAGACACACAATCACTGCATTTAGAGTCAGGGATATTGGTGGTTTTAATTTTGTTTACAGCAACTGGTAGGGAGAAGTCCTGCAATTTTATACATATGTAAAGAGGGACTAAGGTAGTTGAGGCAACAGATCAAATCATGATGTCCAAGGGACACTGCTTTGATTTAAAAGAGAGGCACTATTCAAATCCTGATATAGCCTGGATGCCTATCATGAGGCAGTAGAACATAGAGGTTAAGGAAAGACGCTCAGTAGACAAAAAGTCTTGATTTGAATCCTCAATTCTGACACTGGTCTATCACTCACCTTCTCTGTACTGGGTTGCTCATGTGTAGATGAGGATGATATTTAAATGCACATGCAGTTGTCTAAGGATTAAGTGATATAACAGAACTCTGTACATACTCAGTAAATGTAAGTGATCACTACATAGACAATGGGATGACAGCAGGATGACCTAGGCAGAAGTGATTTTTTGCTGTCTGGCCCATAGCCATGTGAGATTCCAGGGAGGGCTTGAAGACCAAATGTGTATTGTAAACAATAACCAATAGTACAGAAACTTTTTATGGGTTATCATTTGGCTGAGGAGTGATCAGAGAAATCACATTATAAGTTTTAGCAATCCAGCTATCACCTTGTCTTAGTTCAAAAGTTTCAGCGAGTGCCTTGCCTATAACTGTTCACCATTTTCCAGGAGCCAATACAATTTTCTGTTGGGGCGTTGAGGCCACACATGTCCTCCCAGGGCAGAAAACTAGCCATGACTCCACCCACATATGCATATGCAATCTGTTGAAAACATTTGCCTGGACAGGAGAGATAAGGATGGCGTCTGATGGAAGCCACCGGGGACTGGCCGAGGAAAGACATAGTTTAAAATTATTGGATAAAAGATATTTCCATGCTCGTGCTCACCACGTGATTGCAATAGCAAAGCATTAGAGCAAGATGCATGTTCACATGACCTTTAAGATGATAGGCTGAAGTTAGGAAATCCCCTTGCCATATGCTTATAAAAGCAGGTGCTTGTGTGAAAATAAACAGAACTGCTTGACAGAACTCCTGCGGCGTCTGAGTGTCTCTCTGTGGGGCTGAATAGGCGGGCGGCATCCTCACCTTCCTCCCGGGCTCTCCTGGCCACTAGGGTGGCAGGAGTAATCCTACTGGTTCCCTCTCTTGCTCATCCCATTGCGGGGGGATAAAAGGGGCTACTGGGAGGTTCGGAGCCCACTGTCCCTGAGCCCCCGCAGCTGGCGCCTGAACGTGGGGCACGAGGGTTAGGGCAACTGGTCCGCCGTGAGGCCAAGAAAGAAGGGCGATGAAAAGGCCACTGAGCCACGGCGTGGAGTTCTCCTCAGAAGCACATTGCCTGGGAGTCATCGAATTTGTCGGGGTGAGTATCTTGGGTCGTGTCGGCCCTCCCCTGCCTTCGCCATAACCCTTCTTGCTTTGCCCTCTTTCACTTTCTTGGACCTTCAGCGAACGGGAAAATGAAAGGGAGACAATTGACGAATCCTGGCCAGGGCAACTCTCTGGTGGACTCTGAAGGTCTCATCAGTAGTGTCCCCAGTAGCGGCAGCCCATGTGGGTGAAGGCTACTCTCCTTTGCTTACTTTGCAATATGGGAAACAGTGTTGGAAAGCATGATGACCCGGCCTTTAAGGCCTTGCAGTGTCTCTTAAAGAGAAACATCGTGAAGATTCCATTCTTTGTCTGCCTGATACTACATCTCGGTAGATGCCAAGGTAATGCTGGGAGCAACGGACTACCATCACATACACCGGTAATACAGACTTGGCAAGTAATCCAAACTACCACTGGAAAGGTTGTTTTCAAGGTGACAAATAACTCTGCTCCCGAGGGAACATGGCTTCCAACACTTAAGCCTGATTTATGTGACATTATAGGAGAATTATTTGATACTGACTTAACAGGTAAACCAGTCTCTTATGATGACCCCGCAGACATCAATTGCAAAACTAAATTAGCAAAACAAAATTTATGATCAAAAGACTTTTATGTCTGTCCGGGGCACAGTTCCCACACTTGTAGACAATGTGGCACCACCTCCTCGTTTTACTGTGCATCTTGGGGGTGTGAAACTACCGGCGATGCCGATTGGAACCCATCATCCTCTTGGGACTATATTACAGATAAAAAAAAAAATGCATATGGCCATTCTTAGTTGGTGGAGCGATTTGTCTGGTTAATTCCGATAACAAACAAGACTTTGGCATGCTAACTAGTTATGCAACTCCCGAGTTGCCTTTAGTAATAAACGTCCGCCAAGACAAGATAACAGCAGAAACACTTAAAAACCTCTGGAGTGGCCTTGTAGGGGGATTAAGATTATACAAAACTGGATATGATGATGGAATTCTTTTTTCAATTAAATATTCCACACAACCTATTACTAGTAGTGTGGGACCAAACCAAGTTCTTACCAAACCATCAGCTGTTACCAATACTAAAGAAACAAACAGTACACACTACCCCCAAACCAAGGATGAGCCCCACCCCAGTTCTCTCAGTTTATGGGCAATTGTAAATTTCACTTATACTGCACTTAAACATCTATAATCAAACATGGCCTGGACTTACTATGCAGCACGTTGCGGGTAAGGGAGTCTGTATAGGAGGCAATGACACCACCTTTTGTGACAAACAAGTAACACTCACAGGACAGTGGAATAAGCCCTCCCAGGGGAAATGGCTGTGCACCTGGTCAGGACTTACATCTTGTATATATAATGCTTCTTTTAATAATGAAATTTGTGTTGCAGTAGACATTCTTCCGAAGGTATATTGGCACTAAGGATCTGGGATGTACACACATTGGACAACCAAGGGAAGGTGATTACATAAAAGAGGCATCAGAGCCACAGTGGCCGTATCCTCCCTCCCTCCTCGGGGTCATCGGTGCCAACACAGGAACAGCAGGAATAGCATATGCTTACCAAAACATTCAAGATTTAAGACAGACTGTAGATGAAGATTTAGGCCAATTAGAACATTCTTTAAGCCATATGCAAACTTCATTAACCTCCCTTTCTGAGGTTGTGTTACAAAATCATAGAGGATTAGATCTTTTATTTTTACAGCAGGAGGGCTTATGTGCTGCCCTCAAAGAAGAATGTTGCTTTTACGCTGATCATTCAGGAGTAGTACATGAATCTTTAGCTAAGTTTAGAGAAAATTTATAAAAGCTCAAAAGAGAACAAGAAGCTCAGGCAAGTTGGTTTCAATCATGGTTTAATAATTCTCCTTGGCTCACAACCTTATTATCATCCCTGGCGGGTCCTGTTATTATCCTTTTGTTAGCAGTAACAATTGGTTCATTGGTGCTTACCAAAATAATTAATCTTATACGGCATAATGTGGGGTCTATCACTATACTTGCCCAAGTGGTAGATGAGGTGGCCCAAGAAAAGAAATACTCTAACCCATGGGTAAATATGGCCCTCCAAAAAATTTATTCCAGATACTAAAGAGTTCCGCCAGACCTCCGCTTGGTTGGATAGTCAATGATGGGTAAGATCCCCAGAGGGGGACAACCTAAGACAGGCACAACCACTTGAGGCTGGTGAGGCTGTGAGGTTAGCCACCTACAGCTGCTCATAAAAACACAAAAAGAGGGACCTGTTGGGGCATTGAGGCCACACACCTCCTCGCAGGGCAGAGAACTAGCCATGACCCCACACACATACGCATATGTAATTTGTTGAAAACATTCGCTTGGACAGGAGACAGAAAGACGGCACCTGATGGAAGCTGCTGGGGAGTGGCCAAGGAAAGACATAGTTTAAAATTATTGGATAAAAGATATTTCCACGCTCGTGCTCACCGTGTGATTGCAATAGCAAAGCATTAGAGCAAGATGCATGTTCACATGACCTTTAAGATGACAGGTTGCAGTTAGGAAATCTCCTTGCCATATGCTTATAAAAGCAGGTGCTTGTGTGAAAATAAACAGAACTGCTTGACGGAACCCCTGCTGTGTGTGTGTGTGTGTTTGTTCCCTATCTGGGAGAGCAGCGGCATGCTCACCCATCTCTTGGAATCTCTTTTTGCCCGCATTCTGGGGAGGGGAGAAAAGGGCAATCCCTTTGGCCTCAACCCTCTAGGGAAAGGAAAAACCTGTTAGGGTCCCATGCGGCCGCCGGAGACGCCCAACAATTTTCTTTGCTAGTTTTATTTACTTCTATGTTTCATTTATTACATACAATTAGCACTTACTGTACTATGCTTTAGGCTGTTTTAAGAGCTTAACAACTACTTAGTTTATCTAATTCTCATAACATTATGAGATAGTTGCAATTATTATCCCTACTTTATAGTGGAGAAATCTGAGGCACAGGGAAGTCAGTTGTTTGCCCAAGAGTACATGGTAGTTCGTGGGAAAACGGGGATTCAACCTATGTAGTCTGACACCAGAGTCCATATTACAGAGAATGTTACCTCCCAACTCCCTAATTCTCTTAATACTTCCAATAGCTCCTCACTGCTTACCATAAAACTCCACCTTCCTTAGTCGTTAATCTATATACTTTAGTAGTTAAGTTTCATCTCCAATTATTTCTCTACTTATATTCTGTAGTATAATCACTACTCATTTTCTTTCCCACATATATGTATGTAATTTGTATTGATTGAAGTGCACTCAATCAACTATTTACATTAATCATACTGAATATTGCTTCTACATTGAACTTAAAGTGTCCCAACTTGCTCATTTCTCCAGTTTAATATTTATCTGACCCTTGCATGTTTAAACTGTTCCTGACACATTTTTCATCCTCATCCTTTCTCTTTTTTTATTTCATTAGCCTGCATTGTCCTTATCATTCAACTTGCAGTCTTGATTTTACTCTATCTCTGTGTGTTGTTCAAGTTCGGCTTCATTCTGGGCACAACCTCCTCATCAAGACTGTATTCTTCCTATTAGCCCCAGAGCAACATAATTAGTATTTTTCATTAGATGTACAGCAAATAAAATGAGAGACTATAATAAAACTGCATTATCATTGGACTATAGGAATAAAAATAGTGCCACAGAGTAAATATTTATATATCCAGTTGCTAATCATTATCTGTAATCACTCTTAGCAATAATGAAATAACCCCAGAAATGTTATTTATTTCCTATTATAGGTTTGTATTTTCTTGTTATCACTCTTCTATTGTTGGTTTTGAAAATACTGCACCATTAAAAGTTTCAGCTTGGGGCCGAGCCCGTGGCGCACTCGGGAGAGTGCAGCACTGGGAGCTCGGCGACGCTCCCGCCGCGGGTTCGGATCCTATATGGGACTGGCCGGTGCACTCACTGGCTGAGTGCCGGTCACGAAAAAGACAAAAAAAACAAAAAAAAAGTTGCAGCTTGTGCTAAAGTGTTAGCTGTTACTAAAATTGGGGCCAATCCTAATAATACATAATTAAGTACATTTCAGATGTCTATTATGTTGTTTTATATGATATAAACATATATTATGATATAAATCATGTCATGATATAAATCAACATTAGTCAAAATAATTAGAATTTTTGCATTCTTCTTTATTGTAAGAGTATTTATTTTCAAATGCAAATTAGACACAGTCTGAAAATTCCTTATAAATAAATATTGATTAGTAAGGTATGCTCAACATTTTTCTATTAGTAATATCATAATAAACAAAATATGCTGTTTTGAAAGTATTATTTTTGTGAATGGAATACTACTCAGCTATAAAAACGAATGAAATACTGCCATTTGCAACAACATGGATGGACCTTGAGAGAATTATATTAAGTGAAACAAGTCAGGCACAGAAAGAGAAATACCACATGTTCTCACTTATTGGTGGGAGCTAAAAATTAATATATAAATTCTCACACACACACACACACACACACACACACACACACAAAACCGGGGGGGGGGGGAGAAGATATAACAACCACAATTACTTGAAGTTGATACGACAAGCAAACAGAAAGGACATTGTTGGGGGGGAGGAAGGGAGGGAGGTTTTGGTGATGGGGAGCAATAATCAGCCACAATGTATATCGAGAAAATAAAATTTAAAAAAAAGAAATAAATAAAATATAAAAAATAAAATTTAAAAAAAAATGAAATTTGTATTTCAATTAAATATTCTATAATATTCCATAATTCTTCACAAAGTCCTTTGTTTTGTTTTTCCATATCTTTCACTCTTAATTTGACCTCCAGGAACCAAACATATCTAAAGTCTATTCTTTTACTTATCAAGGTGAGGTACTCTAGGTTTGGAGTTCTCTACTTCATTTAGGTGTCTTTGATAGATAAAGAACCATTTGTCATATATATTCTAATCTTGAATAAGTTCATAAAGAAGAAACACTTTTTCAAAGGTACATATTGGTATGTAGCAAAGTCAGTGCACCAGCGAAGGGATTAGTGAGAGTTCTTTGTAAAAGTCATCATCTGTTCTCTGAAATTAAATTCTATGTATGAACAAAAAGACTGGAAAAGGTTGAGGGCAATAACCAGCCGGAACTTCCTGTGATGGCTGGAATGAAGAAACAGAAGCATAGAGAAGCCCGTCGTTACCACCAGAAATGATCATGTAAGAAAGCATGAATCTCGAGTGGGCCACATGTACATCCAAAATAGGAGCTTGGCTTTGGCTGTCTTGATGGGGACAGACGAGGCAGTCCTTTTGAGTGGAGTAACCTCAGTAGTAAGTGGTCGCTGAGAGTGAGTGACACTTGGAGGGGGAGCAGGGCAGACAAGAGAGGAGGAAAGTGGTTCAAGAGGTCCTGCAGGGTCAATGAATGACCCATAAGTAAACTAAAAGAGAGCATCTAAGGCCAGGATGCTTATGTCCATGGACAGATACAAAGAAGACTACTTGGTAAAAAAGGCAATTGTCTCTTTTTTCACCATTCCCCACTCCCTATGCCCCAAAAATCTAGCAGCAGAGAGGTAAGGAGAAAACCGAAGAATAAAAAAATCATAAAATTGTAACAAAAGCATACAGGATCTTCCTCATCTTGGTAGAAGCTATACCTTGATATGAGATAAAATATGTATTTGCCTGGACTGGAAAATTTTCTATTAAAAACTAGTCATTATTATTGAAACAAGACTATAACTTAAAGTCAAAGATGAATTAAAAAAACTATGCTCTTTACTTACAATGTCATCACAGATTGAGAAATGGAGATCTGGCAGAATATGTTGGAAAGTAAGAATACTTAAAGCTGTTTCCTATATGTACCCTCACTGAATTCAGCTCACTCAAAATGATTAGATCAGACATAGATCTAAAGGCCTCGACATATTTTCAGAAATAAATATTTCTGCAGTGATACTTAAATAAGATACATTCAGTGGATCCCACACACAAATCCATTGGCTTGGGACAAATTTCATGCTTTGGAGAAATAATCTGCAGATGCTTATGCTTAAATTATTAATACTAGGAACAAATTAAATTTAAATTAAGTTATCTTTTCAATTGCACACATCAGATACTTTGAGCCTTTCTAGATTAATGTAATGTAAATCTAAATCTGAATATGTGTAAAATGTTCAAATTATTTTGGCTATTGTAACATGTCTTTATTCATCATTTTCTGTATAATTGATTTCATTATGTTAATAACCACAAAAGACTATCATCCCAAATAAGAATATTTGGGGCCCTTTATAGAGATGTATAATTAATAGACTCCAGCCAATTTTTAAAGTGAGGAGATTTTATTGAGTAGTGTCCTAGATTATAATGTCATGATCCTATTATTTGAGAAAAACACTAACACACAAACACAATCATATCTGTGTATATATTTTTCACAGAAATTAATACATAATTAATATAGATACATACATATATAAATTATATTTTTAATGATTTATGTTAAATATATTGGTACCCATTGGACAAAAATCCACTGAATATTATCCCCTGCTTTATGGATGATCTATGTGTGTGTGAGTATACACACATATATGTGTATGTTTTCATTACTTAAAAACATAACAACATATACAACAAGAAGCTACAGTTCTTCAGCAGGCCATTAGCTTGCTGTCTGTGAAACTCATTTTAGTTAAAGATCACATTATGATTAAATTCATGGATATGTAGGATCTTTTTTCCCATAAACAAAAGCAGGACAAAAATTGAATTTCTTGTCATGCTGAATCTTGTCATTTTACAGAGTGTGATTTCTTACTAGGATCACAGCATTCATCATTCTTTTTTCCTTTCAATAGGGTGAGTACACTACAGTGACATCCTCTTAAAGTCAGACTCATGATATGGCAAATGTGGCTGTAATGCCCACTTAATCCAATATATTTTTAGTGCAGTAAATAAATTGGTATAGTGAGTGAGTAAATTGTTACAGTGTGAGATCACTTGGCACAGTAGTCTATACTAAAGGAAACATCACTTTAAACTAACTCTTCACCAATCTGTTGTGTACTGTAATTTTAAAAAGACCATAATTTACAATTGCAAATGTAGGTAAGAGACAAATGATTAAAATGCATATTTATGTGCTATATTTGGCTGAACATGCATCTGTTCTATTTATCTCTGTAACATTAGATACTAATTGAGAGACAATATTCTCTCTACATATAAGGATAAATTTAGGGAGAGGAAATTTGAAATTATTCTTAAGGTGATTCCCTTTTACAAAATTGTGACACTTATACAATTGGGCCTTAATTAAGAACATATTGAATAATTATTATTTACAATAACTAGTATTGCATTTTATATAAAACCTATATCATGAAAAGGCTGCCAAAATTACTCTTAAAGGAAGACAATTATTATAATTACATTGTTTTTAGGTAAACTCAAGCGAAATTTCTAATATTTAGTCATCTTTTCCTATATGAAAGGCAGTTTCTTATGGTTCAATCTAATAAACAGGAGGAAAGTGAAGGAGTCTCTAATTTTGTAAATAAACAAAGCCTTTTATGTCAGACAATGAAACAAATGGGGTACTGGCATAACTTATTTTTGATAGTTTGATATTCATTTATATTTTTACATGTCAAACTGAGAGAATCATTCATGAAAAACTCGATTCTGTAAAAATCTGTAGAGTTTCACTGTGCATTCACATATACTATATAATCTACTTACAGGCCTACTACTACTGTTAGATCAAAAATTATTCATGACACTTAAAGACGGTAAGGGAGACTTTATTTAAGGGGGAGGGTCTATGACAATTTGAGTCAGGAACTAAACCCTGTTAAAAAGAAAAACTTTAAACGAATTAAATTTAGCAGAGTTTAACTGAGCAAAGAATGATTGGCCAATCAGGCAGCTGCCAGAACCATGCTAGGTTCAAAGTGATTCTGGGACTGTGGTATTGTAGGCTAAGATTTATAGGCAGAAAAGGGTATGTGACTACAGAAAACGGAAGTGAGGTACAAAAACAGCTGGATTCATGACAGCTGGGTGTTTGCCTTATTGGGATATAGTCTGAATAGCTGGCTGCCTGTAATTGGCTGAGACTCTGCTACTTGTTACAAGAGTTTTTTTTTTTTACTTGTTACATTCTGTTTACATACCAGTTAGGTTGCAGTTCACTATGTCTGAAGAAACTTTTAGACCAAACTTAACAACTCCAAACAAGAAGAAAAAATGATAATTTATAAACAAGGAGCAGAGTAGGGGTCAATGGATATAGAATTACTAAGAGGAAATATCAGAGATAAGGGGGGATTCTGGCTAAACTGACCTAACAGCATACTTGGTGAAGGTGAGCCAGGGTAATTACACATCACATGATATGTGGTGGAGGATGAGGTAATTAGACATTGAGGGTGATTAGATATTGGGTGGGGGAGATTCTTATAAAACTGACTTAGCAGGATTTTTTTATTATTATTTCTATCGTAAAATACACATAACATAAAGTTTACCATCTTCACTTCATTATGTGTATGTTTCAGTCGCATTAAGCACATTTTCATTGTCATACCACTATCTCTACCACTCATCTCCTGAACTTTTTCATCATTCCAAACTGGATCTCTGTATCCATTAAACAGTAATTCCCCCCTGCTTAACCAGATTCATGCTAAAATCGGACAGTGCCCAGCTAAACACAGAAACTCAAGTCAGAGACTAGTTGAGAAGAGTTCAGGAGGTCCTGAGTAGAATTTGGTCAAGGAGGGAAACTTTGCCACTCTTCCTCTTTTATATAAACTGAGGATCACAAAAAACTGTATTATTTTTTCAAGTTTTATTGCTATTCCATCTTTATCCTCTCTCCTCTTCCTTTTCCCCTTCCCTTTTTTCCTCATGTGCATGAGCTATTGCAGTAGCAGAGCAAGGTCAGAACTCACTGTGACCACACTGAAGGGAAACAAGGGGTGGGAAGATTTTAAGCACTGAAGCGAGATGAGAAGAAAAACACAGGCCCTCTGTGTTTGCTCGTTCTTTTACCCAAAGGAAAAGTCAACTTTCTCCTTGCGACAAGAGGTAGTTTGACCGCTTGGAGCAAGGTTCCATGTAAGTAAGGCTCCTACTGTCCGACAGAGACTGAGAGATAGGGGCACTGTCTCCCTTGAGGATTCCATTTCAGAGAAATACAGGTCCTTAACTAAGATGTCCCTGGGTTGTAAAGCCAGCCAGATGCTTTAAAAATATTTACATATCAAAGGAACAGAGAAAGAATTTGTAAGTAACTGTTTTCTAAAATCAAATGCTTAAAGCAAAGGGAAGTTAGGAACCTGGAGTCAGAAAAGAGTTTAGTCAAGCTAATGGGATTATTAAAGCCATGTTGGTCACTATTTTTTCTTTTTTAAAAATAAAAAATTTTTAAAAAAAGAACTTACTATAGCAGTTTCAGTAACTGTATGAGCTGCTAATAGTATACTAGACCTATACTCCATCCATGAATTTGCTGGTGATATTAATCTGCTTCTTCCTTTATGACATACTCCTGAGCAGAGAGAGAGAGAGAAAAATGCTATTAAAACTACATTTGAGAGACTTCCAATTTTTACCCCAACATGTAAAAAACTTGTAAGTCATCACTTCCACCCTCACAACAGGAAGAAAGCTAAGCTCACTGAAAATCATCGGTATTTATTAGATCCCTCAGAGAATTGAGGTTGCGGTACAAACCACCACCCTGAAAACTGGAGAGAGAGGTGAATACAGATCAGCTCACTTTAAGCAGAAACTGCTGGAGCCAGTCACAGTAGAACACTTAAAAGCGTAACTTCAATGAACTGTTGGAAGCTGAATGTGAACTAGCTGGAGAGTTAAAAACTCCTGGGGACCCAGTGGAAACTCCTCCCTGGCCCCTCACACTTCTGTGAGTTTAATTTCCAGGAGCCCCACTAGGAGCTCATAATGAAGAAAAAAATCCCCTTGTCCTTGACCAGGGAGAGGAGAAAGCAACCATTTTGACAGACATCCAAAGGAAAAGTAATCGTTCTGGAAAAAAGCTTCCTGAGACTTCTACAACAAATGCCTTTTCAGCATTGGGACTCAGAACATGATATTCAAAAGGATGGCGCTTTGGCATGCTGAGTGCTTTGAACCAAAAGAGACTGGAAAGGGCTCAGAAACAAGGTCCCTCTGAGTTTCGCCCTTCCTCCTGTGTCCTGAGCTTCTTTCTCCCCCAAAACAAGTCACAGAAACCAGAGTTCCTCTTCCACAAGGTGGGTCATAGAAACTAGAACTCCTCTCCCCCAAAACAAGACATACAACCTAGAAAGGTCATTCTCTCCCTTCTCTTTGAAGACCTTTATTCCAGAAGGGTTCTTCCCCATACCTGGGGAGGAGGGACTGCTGCACAGAGAGGCCAAGAAGAATCTGAACAGATAGGCATTGCTGGATTCCCTTTTCAGTCTATTCCCATTAGATCACAACTTTTTGTCCAATCACGTTTCTATATGGCTCTTCATTCTTCATCAAACCTAAGCATAAAAATAGTTTTCCCTGGGTCTTTGAGTCTTCATTTCTGAAGCCTCCTTTGTCACATAAAACTTTTATTAAATAAATTTGTTATGCTTTTTTCTTGTTACCCTGTCTTTTGTTACATAGGTGTTGCCCTTTATACTTCTCAATATACATTGTAGTTGATTTTCATGCCCCTTTACCCGTTCCACTGCACCCCCGCCTCTCCCCCCAACACCATATCTGTTCACTTGACTTAAAAAGTTCAAGGAATTTTTGTGATTGTTGTGTCTTCTTCCCCCCTCCCTTTATTTGTTTGTGTGTTTATTTATTTATTCATTTATTTTTAGCTCCCACAAATAAATGAGAATATGTGATATTTCTCTTTCTGTGCCTGACTTGTTTCACTTAATTAGTTTTCTCAAAGTCCATCTATGTTGTTGCAAATGGTAGTATTTTGTTCTTTTTTATAGCAGAGTAGTACTCCATTGTGTAGATATGCCACAGTTTCCTTATCCACTCATCTGATGATGGACATTTGGGCTCGTTCCAACTCATCTATTGTTAATAGAGCTGCAATAAACATTGGAGTACAGGTATCCCTTTGGCATGATGATTTCCATTCCTCTGGGTATATTCCCAACAATGGAATATCTGGGTCATATGGTAGATTTATCTGTAATTGTTTGAGGAACCTCCATGCCATTTTCCATAAAGGCTGCACCATTTTGCAGTCCCACCAACAGTGTATGAGAGTTCCTTTTTCTCTGCAACCTCGCCAGCACCTATTGTTCTCAGTCTTTTGGCTGTTAGCCATCCTACCAGGAGAGAGATGGAATCTCACAGTGGTCCTGATTTGCATTTCCCGGGTACTGAGTGAAGTTGAGCATTTTTTCATGTGTCTCTTGGTCATTTGTACATCTTCCTTTGGGAAATGCCTATTCAGCTCCTTTGCTCATATTTTAATTGGGTTATTTGGTTTGTTGCTGTAAAGTTGTTTGAGTCCTTGTATATTCTGATATTAATCCTTTGTCAGATGTATATTGTGCAAATATTTTCTCCCACTCTATTGGTTATCTGTTTACTCTGTTGATTTTTTCTTTTACTGTGTAGAAGCTTTTCATTTTGATATAATACCACTTGTTTATTTTTCCTTTAGTTGCCTGTGTTTTGGGGGTCTTATTCATGAAGTCTATACACACTCCTACTTCCTGGAGTGTTTCCTGTATATTTTCTTTAAGGAGATTTATTGTTTCAGGATATATATTTAATTATTTAATCCATTTTGAGTTGATTTTGGTATATGGTGAGAAGTATGGGCCTAGTTTCATTCTCCTATATATGAGTATCCAGTATTCCCAGCACCATTTGTTGAAAGGGCAGTATCTTCCCCAGTATGTAGACTTGTTGCCCTTGTCAAAGATCAGATGGCTGTAGGCATATGGGTTAATTTCTGAATTTTCTATTCTATTCCGTTGATCGGCATGTCTGTTTTTATGCCTGTACCATGCTGTTTTGGTTATTATAGCTTTGTAATATAGTTTGAAGTCAGGTAATGTTATGCCTCTAGGTTTATTTGTTTTTTTCAGGATTGCTTTGGCTATGCATGGTCTTTTGTTATTCCATATAAATGTCTGGATAGCTTTTCCATCTCTGAGAAAAATGTCATTGGAATTTTGATGGTGATTTCATTGAATCTGTAGATCACCTTGGGTAATATGGACATTTTCACAATGTTGATTCTTCCAATCCAAAGCATGGGATATCCTTCCATCTTCTTTTGTCCTCTTTAATTTCTCTCAGCAGTGGTTGGTAGTTCTCATTATACAGGTTTTTCACATCCTTGGTTAACTCTATTCCCAAGTATTTTAATTTTTGGTGGCTATTGTAAATGGGCAAGCTTTCTTGATTTCTCTTTTTGCATGTCCACTATTGGAGAATAGAAATGCTACTGATTTTTGTGTGTTGATTTTGTATCCTGCAACTTTGCTGAAATCATTTATTAACTCTAGGAGTATTTTTATAGAGGCTTTAGGCTGTTCAATATATAGGATCATATCATCTGCAAACAGGGACAGTTTGAATTCATCCTTTCCTGTCTGGATACCCTTTATTTCCTTCTTTTCTCTGATTGCTCTAGCTAGTACTTCCAGCACTATGTTGAATAGGAGTAGTGAGAGTGGGCATCCTTGACTAGTTCCTGTTCTTCTATTCAGGATGATATTGGCGGTGGGCTTATGATATATGGCTTTAATTATGTTGAGATACTTTCAGTCTATGCCTAACTTGTAGAGAGTCTTTATCAGAAAAGAATGCTGAATTTTGTCAAATGCTTTTTCATTGTCTATAGAGATGATCATATGTTCTTTGTCTTTGCTTCTATTGATGTGGTGTATCACATTTATTGATTTGCATTTGTTGAACCAACCTTGCATCCCTGGGATGAATCCCATTTGATCACGGTGTATAATTTTCTATATGTGTTGCTGTATTCTGTTAGCTAATAGTTTATTGAGGATTTTTGCATCTATATTCATCAAGGATATTGGCCTGTAGTTTTCTATTTTTGATGCATCTTTGTCCGGTTTTGGAATCAGGATGATGTTTGCCTCATAGAATGAGTTTCGGAGAATGGCCTCTGTTTCGATCTTCTGGAATAGTTTGTAGAGAATTGGTATCAGTTCCTCTTTCAACATTTGGTAGAACTCTGCAGTGAACCTGTCCAGTCCAGGGCTTTTCTTTGTTGGGAGCCTTCTGATAACAGCTTCAATCTCTTTTATTGTTATTGTTCTATTCAGATTTTCTATATCTTCTTGCCTCAGTTTTGGTAATTTGTATGTACCCAGAAATTTATCCATTTCCTTCATATTTTCAAATTTGTTGTCTTATAGTTGTTTATAGTAGTCTCTAATGATTCCTTGTATTTCTGAGGTATCAGTTATAATATCATCTTTTTCATTTGTAATTTTTGTTATTTGGGTCCTCTCTCTTCTTAGTTAATCTTGCTAAAGGTTTGTTGATTTTATTTATCATTTTGAAAAACTAACTTTTTGTTTCATTGATCTTTTATATTGTTTTTCAGTTTTCTATTTCATTTACTTCTGCTCTGATCTTAATTATTTCTTTCTGTTTACTAACTTTGGGTTTGGATTGTTCTTGTTTTTCTAGATCTTTAAGGTAAAGTGTTAGGTTGTTTATTTGCCATCTTTCCATTCTTCTGAAGTAAGCATTTAATGCAATAAATTTTCCCCTTAGTACTGCTTTTACAGTATCCCACAGTTTTTGGTATGATGTGTCATTATTTTCATTAGTTTCAAGAAATTTTTTGATTTCCTGTTTAATTTCTTTTTGGACTCATATGTCATTAAGTAGAATGTTGTTTAATTTCCATGTATTTGTATAGTTCCCAGTTTCATTTGTTGTTGATTTCTAATTTTCATCCATCATGATCTGAAAAAATACATCGAGTAATTCCAGTTTTTTGAATTTGTTGAGACTTGCTTTGTGACCTGACTTGTGGTCTATCCTGAAGAATGTTCCATGTGCTGATGAGAAGAATGAATGTTCTGAGGTTGTTGGATGGAATGTTCTGTAGATATCAGCCAAGTCAATAGGTCTAAAGTGTTGTTTATATCTTGTGTTTCTCTATTGATTTTTTGCCTAGATGATTTGTCCAATGATGAGAGTGGGGTGTTCAGATCCCCTGCTATTATGGTGTTGGTGTCTATCTCATTCTTTAGATCTAATAGTGTTTGCTTTATAAATTTGCTGCTCCAACATTGGGTGCGTATATATTTATGATTGTTATGTCTTTTTGGTGGATAGATACTTTTATCATTAAATAGTGGCCTTCTTTGTTTCTTTTTATGGTTTTTTCTTTAAAGTCTATTTTATCTGATAGAATGGCTACTCCAGCTCGTTTTTCATTTCTATTTGCATGACATATCTTTTTCCATCCTTTCACTCTTAGTCTGTGTGTGTCTTTACAGGTCAGGTGAGTCTCTTGAAGGCAGCATATTGTTAGGCCCATCTTATTAATCCAGCCACTCAGTCTGTGTCTTTTGAGTGGGGAATGTAATCCCTTTACATTTAGAGTTATTTTTGAAAGGTGTTCATTTACTCCTAGCATATTATTGATTTTTGTTTAGATATCTTAAATACCATTTGTTCCTTTCTTTCTAATTTTCTGTTTGTCTTCTCTATTTGTTGGATTCTTCAGGTAATAGATAATCTTTTTTTTTCTCTTTTGTTAGCATTTTTGTTTTGCTGGTAAGTTTTGTTCTTTCTTGAGTATTCATGGCAGTGATGGTTGTTTTCGTGGCATCAAACCCAGTACTCCCTTGAGAATTTCTTGTTGGGCTGGTCGTGAGGTAGTGAACTCCCACAGTTTTTGTTTGTCTGAGAAATACACTATTTGTCCTTCACTTCAGAAGGATAGTCTTGTTCGGTAAAGTATTCTTGGCTGGCATTTTTTGTCCTTTAGTGTTTTGAATATATCATCCCATTCTTTCCTGGCTTTTAGGGTTTCTGATGAAAAGCCTTGTGTTAGTCTGATTGGGGCTCCCTTATAGGTGACTTGCCACTTCTCTCTTGCAGCTATTAAGAATCTTTCTGTCTTTGAGTTTTGTCAGTTTGATTATCACATGTCTTGGAGAGGACCTCTTTGGGTTGAATGTGTTTGGGGATCTTTAGACTTCCCGAATCTGAAGATCTGTGACTTTCCCTATACCCTGGAAGTTTTCTGCTATTATTTCATTGAATATGTTTTCAATGCCATATCCTTTTTCCTCCCCTTCTGGAATATGCATGATTAGGATATTTGGGCACTTAAGGTTGTCTGTTATCTCTCTTAGATTTTCTTCAATTTTTTATATTCTTTTTTCTTTTTTCTGTTCTTCCTGTGTTAATTCAAACAGCCTGTCTTCAAGGTCAGAAATTCTCTCTTCTGCTTGTTCTAGTCTGCTGGTTAAACTATTTGTTGTGTTTTTTATTTTGTTGAATGGATCCTTCAGTTCTACAAGCTCTGCTACATTCTTTTTCAAGGCACTGATTTCTTTGCACATTTCTTCTTTTGGTGTTGGCCTTTATGATCAGTAAGGAAAGGTTTTACACCTTTCTGCCCCTATACCAGCAAAGAAAAAAGACTTCACTAGAGCCTTATCTGACTTGGGTGAAGGGACATTACCCAACTCCAGCTCCTTCTATCCTTCCTGTCTCATCTAAAGGGGAAAAGTGCTGAGAAGAACATATGAAAATCACAGCACAGTCCCACAGGGCCACTATAAGACTGAGACCTAAACATGGAATTATAAAATGCTCTCCCATATATACACACCACATCTCACCAGTGCAATAACAGGGTATTTACTAAATTTAGCTAAAAATGTATGTCCACACAGTAACCTCCATATGAATGCTTATAATATCTTTATCCACAATTACCTAAAAGTGGAAACAACCAATATGTTCTTTGATAGGTGAATCAATAAACAAACTGTGGTCCACCTATAATGGAATATCATTCAGTTACATAAAAGAAAAAAAAATGGGCTACCAAGCCTTGAGAAGACATGGAGGAGTGTTAAATACATATTGCTAAGTAAAAGAAAGCCAGAGTAAAAAGGCTACATAATGTATGAAACCAACTATATGACATTACAGAAAAGGCAAAACTAGAGGAACAGTAAAAGAAGAATTGGTTGTGAGGCATTCTCCAGGAGAGAGGAAAGGGAGGACTAAAGGAAACACAGGGAATTTTTAGGGTGGTGAAAGCATTCTGTTTGAAACTGTAATGGTAGATACATGACAATGTGCATTTGTCAAAACTCATAGAAATAGGGAACACAAAGGGTGAACCCTAAGGTAAATATAGAACTATATTTAATAATAATGTATCAGTGTTTCTTTAGTTGAAAAAAATGTATCACCATAATGCAAGATATTAATAACAGGGAAAACTAGTGGGAGTGAGAGGTAGATATATGAAATTTCATGTATTATCATCTCAATTATTCTGTCAATCTAAAATTATATGAAAGTATGAAATCTATTACAAACACATACCATTCAAACATGGTTTTGAATGTAACCATTTTTGTCTTGAGAGTGTTGTAATTTATCTTGAGTATGCATGATATTTGATTTTGAAAATCTCTTGATAATTTTTTTGACTATAAAATCGAAGGCCCATGGAGCCTGGCTTTTAAGGGAGTAGTGAAACTAAGAAAAGGCTCAAATGTTCTGACAAAAAGTAAATAGAATTTGGAATATAACAGAAAAAAATGTAAGAGAATTTGAGTGATAAAGATAAAAACATGAATGAGTCTGCCAAATGACAAAGAGGATTAGGAGGGCCTGCAGAGGGGCTGTGAAGTGAGAGATTTACAAAGATTCTAATAGATGAAAGATTCATAAAAACAGACATGGTTAAGTTCCGTGGTTCTGTTAAAGAACTCCCCCCCCATTCTCAAATCCTCAGCTAAATCTAAACACAAAAATACAGCCAATATCTGAGCTATATTTGGAAGTTATTTATCTACATTAGGCTATAGTTTATTTTATCCTGTTATAACAAATCAATTCCAATCCATTTAATGTATCAACTCTAAAGGAAAACTATTTTGCTCTATAATGGTTATATAGATATTGAAATATCTAATATGACAATGAAAGTTTTTAGATATTAAAAATTTAACAGTTTTGTAAGTAATAGCCTTTTTAACATAAGGTGGATTGAATTTGTAGACACTGCACACAGCTAACTTTTTGTATAATATGCATGATGTCCTGTGCAAATTACCAACAATATTTCTGTGTTTTATTATGGAGGAAAATCAAAATCTATTTACTTGAAATAACAAGTGCAAACCTGTTCCAGAATTTAATGAAATATGCTAAGGTTAGTCCAGAGATAGCTTATTTAGAAATAAACAAGTATGAGTGGTTTATTTTCTATTCAAGTAAACTGGAGCATTTTGTTTCACTTGCCAGCTTCAAGAGTTTCACATGATTACATGAAATGAGTGAGTGCCATGTGGGGAAGTAGTATTTAGAACATTGTTTATTCCCTCAAATCTTCCAGGTAATTTTTCCCAGAAAAGATTAATTTATTTCTAATTGTCATCTGTCACTTACCATGTATTTTCTTTGTATTTCAGACCCTGTTGTTTAATAAATCAAATAAGAAACAAGCCTGAAAGCTTTAAGGTTTTAAAAAATAAAAACAATTGCATTTATTTTATATAGAGTTTTTTCAATTCAGAGTAAAACTTCCTAAAATATTCTCAGGTTCTGTAATTAGGTGGCGGCTGGCTTCTGAAGTACCCAATGCCAATTAGCAGATAAAACTTTTATAAGAGAACATTGTAACAAATCTTACAGTTTCCAAGAGGATTTAATATACTTATCTCCAAAAAGTGAGAAACACCTTTCTATTTAACTCAATCACAAGCTGATATTTTTAAGACACAGGAAAACCTCCTTTCCTGTTTTAGCTTGAATTATTAAAATTATAGATATATATTTAATATATAATAATTATGTATATGTATGCATTTATATGTAATTTGTTATATACACATATATGCGTGTATGTGTTATAATCCCATTTTAATTTAGAAACATATGCTATAAGGCTAAGAGTTTCATTACCATAAAACAGTCCCTGCAGGGCATCTGTCCTGTACATATTTCAGGGCAGGGGTGACTTATCCTTTCTTTGTACCATCTTAGCTTCATTGGGTGGGGCACTTGTAACAAAAGACAGATTAACTAGAGAAAAGCTTACAAATCTATTTAATGTAAGTTTTACATGACACAGGAGCCTTCATTACGGAATGAAGACTTGAAGAAAAAGTTAAACCTGAGTTTTTTTTGTAGTAGGTTTGATGAAGAATGGAGAGTCGTGGACAAACGTGATAGGACAATCTCTTAAACTGGGAGAAACTCTGCTCGAATTCCTCTCTATGTCCTTTCCTCTTAGGAGACGAGGATGCTCCTTTCCTCTGTGTATCGGGAGGGCACCTGTCACATGAGAGTCTTATGACCTGCTCCACCAGAAGGTCAGAAAACCCTGCTGAGGCTTTATAACCTGCTTCAGAGGAAGGTCAAAAGGTACTTCTCACATTTGTCATTTCTCGAGTTCTTTCAGCTTAAAATATTTAATATACCATATTTTTTAGTAGTGTGTCTTAAACCCTATCAATATGTAAAGTGTAAATTATTTGCTCTCTCTTTCACAAGATAGTTATAATTTCCTTTGTGAGTTTACCTAAGTGACTACAGAAAAGAGACATGAAGGTCAGCATGTCTGTATCACCGAAAGAAATAAAGAGGTGGTGCAAAATGTGACCATCGAGTGTCAGAACCTTCTAGATCATGTAATGATTAGGGATTTTTATTTCCTAAATATAATTTAAAAACCCACTAAAAGGTTTTGGAATGTATGACACTTAGACTTTGAAGGATTTTCCATTTTTCTTGCAGTGATATTAATAGTAAAATGAATATGAGCGCACAGTACTTAGAAGAGGTGAGTTGATCAGAAATACTATTATTTGAGGCCCTGGAAATAATAAACAATACCAAGAAAGGAATATAAAAAGAAATGATACTCCTCAACTAAATTAGGCTTGTGTTTTTATTTTTAATTCAGTATTGGAATTGCTATAAATACCTATGTTACAGCCCTTTTAATTCTTAAATAATTTCTATATGGCTCAGATTTCTAAATGCCACAGAGCAGCAGCTCTCAGCCCTGTGTGTCCTGTGCCTATGTACAGCTTACATGATTTTTCTCAGCTTTTTCTTAAAATAATTACAATTTGCATTGACAGACTTTATACTTAAATTATGACAGAAAAACAGAGCCTGTAAAACAAAAGGAATCCAGACTCAGATGTCATAGAGCTCATAAATGAGTTCGTAATAAGTGCATGAAACTTTGTAAGTTAGATTACTTGATTTAAGAGAAACAATATGCAGTCATAGGCAGATTGACAGGTACAAGTCTTTAAAGAATACCATCTATCACACAAATTTTTATAGGCATGTTCATTCTACATGCAGTTTGCATTATTCCTTTAAATTTCTTAAGATTAAGAAAGTACATTTTCTTTTAAGTTTGAAATGTTGGACTTAATTTAAAAATACAGAGGATTGAGAATGCAGACAATAAATAATGTATTATACTTTAAGCCAACTGCTTAAAACCAATTAAGCAGCATTTGACCAGAGAAGTAGGTCAGAGTGATAAATGAGGTGCTCAGTTTCCCTGGGTTCAGGTTTCAGGACATGCCTCTGGGTTTCCAGCCCCTCCCTGAGGTGTTAGGTCCCCTCCTCTGAGATCTTCCTTGGAGAAAAGTTCCTGTTGCCAGTTAGACCTATTTTTAGCACCAGCCTGGGGAAAATGAGATCACAAGGGGGCTGGCTTATGCAGTCTAGTGGCTGGGCATGCTCAATAGAGAGCACAGAATATTCTTGAATATGGCTGGTGCATATAATAGGACCATCCCCTTAACTGAATATTCATTAGATAGGGAAATTATAAAAGCCAAATCCCAGACCAAGGCATTGTGTTGCTCCCTTTCCTGGAGGTAACCTGCACTTCCCAGGCTGAGGTGTGTATACTTTACTCTGTATCAAACTTACTTTCAGCAAGCTGCTGCTCACTCTCTTGAACCAGCCTGCACTTTGTACTGAACTTTAAGTATGTTTTTCTTGCTTTTGTGTTAGACTTGATGTCTGTACTGAACTTACTTTTGTGTTAAACTTGGTGTGGGCCCTGCTCAGCTCTGGACCTATGCCATACTCTTTCTGTAGAAACTGTATTTCTTATCTATTATATTAAACTTGTTATCACTTTCTACTGTCACTCTGCCCTTGAATTCTTTCCTGTGGTGGAGTAAAGAACCTGTTTAGAGGACTGGGTAGGTTGAGGCCGACTATCAGGTCCCCCAGACA
Source organism: Cynocephalus volans (assembly GCF_027409185.1). Lineage (NCBI taxonomy): Eukaryota > Metazoa > Chordata > Mammalia > Dermoptera > Cynocephalidae > Cynocephalus > Cynocephalus volans. The sequence continues at coordinate 59,690,332 of NC_084471.1, read as the reverse complement.
CTACCTCTGACATCAAGAGGATAGGCAAGGATCTAACACTGGCGTGTTAGGCAGCCTCTGAAATGGCTCCCAGTGATTTCTCTCTGCTGGCATTTACCCTCTTTTATAATCTCCTCTTCTTAAGTGTGGCCTAGACTTAGTAATTCACCTCTGAAAAAAAGAATACAGCAAAAGTAGTAGAATATCACTTCCGAGATTAGGTTATAAAGTCTGTGACGTTTTTGTCTTACTCCCTGTCACTGTCTTCTTGCTCTGAAAGGAAGGGAGCTGCCATCATGTGAGCTGCTCTACAGAGAGGCCAGGAACAGATGATTTTTGCTAACAGGCAGCAAGGACCTGAGGCCTGCAAACAGCCACATGAGTGGTCTTAGAGGTAGATCTTTTCCCGGTCAAGCCCTGAGATGACCACAGCCCTTTATTGCAGCCCAGAGAAGAAAACCCAGCTGAGCCATTCTTAGATTCCTGACCTCCCAGAGCATGGGAGATAATATATTTTTGCTGTTTTAAGCTGCTAAATTTTAGAAAATTTGTTATGCGGTAATATATAACTGGTACAATAGGAAATACCCAGTTGATTTCAAAACATATTTTAACTGGATATCCAAAAAATAAATGTGATTAAACAATTATTTTAACAACTATATTTTTTTAAGTGTAGCTGTATCTATACTAAGATATATGTCTGTTTCCTTGGCTTTCTCTTTATATCATTCAGGATGGTTTGGGTATAGAGATAGAGTGGTTGAAATAGAGACAGAGATTATAAATATGGAGATACAGGTAGAGATATAGATTTTTTTACCCCATACCATACTGTGTGCCACTGCAGGTTAGTGAAGGTTGGAGATTGTTTATTGTAGTCAGTTAAAAAACCAAGATTATTAATGAAGCACTCACCATCTCAAATGTTGCTAGTCATCATGCTGGAGAGAAAAAAACATCTCTGATGGGTCTTAAACTACAAATTAAGTATTATTGCCCTGAAATGCCACATAATCTGATAACTTACGATGAGAAGTAGTGGTAGCAACTTCATTCAATCTAAAGGGGTACAAAATTTATAATCTTATTGTAGGGACCAAGGAAAAACTTCCTCTTTACCCCCGAAAGTTCATTAATAAAATTTACTGACAAATTTAGATCAATATGAAGAAAAGATACAAAAAAAATTTATTGTTTAATGTGCTGAGAGGGGGCAAAGCACAGGGGAATCATAAGAGAGTAATATCCCAATTTTTCACTAAGGCACAGAACTTCATAGGGAAAGGGAGATAGAGGTGTAGGAATAAATGATTCTTCAGGGTATGCAATAAGCATGGAGAACATCAAATGGCCTGGGACAAAGTCTGTTTGGCCCACAGAGCAGACAATGACTGGTAAATGATTTTCTTCAAAATAATGAATGGGACCAAAATTGAAGACAGTGGTCTGTGACAAAAGTTCAGGTGAGTTGACAGACTCCAGTCTTCCTTCTTGTGATGAGCTGAGTTCATGAAAACTCAGGGAAAAGGACCAGAGGTAGTTGTCATCTTCTTGGTGGGTCCAGGCTTTAGGCAGATAAGGAACAGCTTCAGCTTGTTCTTTGGAGAGAGACAGAGGATGAAGAGACTGGTGGGAAGGGGGATGGTGGGCAAGGTTAGAGAGACCTTGAGGCTTGCTTATTTATTCTAGTATGTCTAAGCACCATATTTTTGGGTGACAGCTTTCTGCTCTCCAGCATTATCTTAAACCAGGAATGGAATAGAACTGAAAATATTTAACAGTGACATACTGTACTTTCCCATTGTAAGTTTCATTTATTTTTCTTTTAAAGATACATTGGAAGAAATCTGTCAGGCCCATCTTGGAATACTATAAACATTAATTGAAATTAATTGAAAAGCTATGGCATATTGAATTGACCTATTCTTCAGACAATGTCAGACAGTATTTTATACAGTAGTATAAAATAGTGGTTAAGACCTACCTTGCCTTCCAGCACATACCAGTTTTTTGTCTTTGTTTTTTAAGTTATTTCCAAGGTAACAGGGATGGAAGGTTAACTGCAAGCTAGTCCATCATTTTTACTCTTTATTCTACTTTATCTGTGCAGGTTTACCTAGTAGTTATTGTTAGTTTTTGTTTTTGCTTATTGGTAATTCTCTGAACTTAGTATACTGTATTATTCCATCTGGATACTTGACAAGACACTGGTGTATTTTGTTCTTAATTAATTACTAATTAATTCAACAAATATGTATTGAGCCTTTCCATTTTGGCAGCATTTTTTCTAGGGACGGGGAGGTAACAGTGAAAAACTTGCAAAATTTCCTATCCTACAGCACATGTATTTATGAAGGGAAACAGTAAACTAATAGAAAAATAAAACACAGATTATGTTAAGTGGTGATAAATTTTGTAAAAAAAAAAAAAATGAATAAGAAAGTGCCAGTGTCCTGTTCATGTAGGAGATTGTTTGTCATTGTATGAAAACTTTTAAAAAGGTATTGAGTAATTTGATATGCTTAAACTTTATTTTAAAAGTATCAATATTACTGTAACATTGAGAATAGATAACAGAAAGATGGTGGTAGCTTGAACACTTGGTTGGAAGCAATGAAAGTAATATGAAGTTGTTAGACTTATTTCTAAAGCAGATTTGTTTTGAAAGATTGGTTGTGGAATGTAAGAAATAGGAAAAGTCCAGAGAGATTTCAATTTTTTTTTCTTTTTGTTTTCCTATCTCACTGCAGGGAATTCCAATTTACTGAAAGGGAGGAGACTGGAAGAATAGGTCTCAATGAAAAGAGGGAAAATTTAGGTTTTTGGTTTGTTAAATTTAAGAGGCCAATTAGACATATAGATGGAGATATTGAAAGCAGTTGGATACACATCTAGAATAACTGAAGACATATTTGGAAGCTTTCCTTGTATAAATTATTTTTTTAAAGCCATGATACTAGATATCATTATGAAAGAGTGAATTGAGTGCAGCTAGAGAAGATAAGTCTAAACCCTCAGCCCTTGGGAACACCAACAATAAAAGATCAAGGAGATAAGAAGAAAAAGCTAAAGCACTGAGGAGGAATGAGTAATGAAGTGGGAATAAAACCAGAGGATTTGAATGTCCCTTAGGAAAATGAAAAAAAAAAACTTCTTCAAGTAATGAATTGTGTTACTTGCTCTTGTCCAAATAAGATGAAGACTGAGAATAATCAGTTAGATATAACACTGCTCGGATCATTTGTAACCATGACAGGAATAATTTCATTGAAAGAGTGGGTTAAGACTCAGATTCAAATACTGATTAGTCCACACACAGCTATGCTATCTACCCTAAATGAATCATTTTGAAGTATATTTATGTATTGAAACAACATACTATACCCCACAAATATGTGCAAGTAAATGTTAAACTATTTTGAATTAAAAAACAGTCTGATTCAAATAGTTGATGTAAGAGAGAAGAGAGAGGAATCGGAGAGAGGGGAAGAAAAAAGTGATGTAATAGCAAGAGTAGTACTGGGTACAAAGAAAAGAATTAAGGTGAGAAAAATTATGTGTATGTAGATTGTACAGATTCTTAAGTAAGTTTAAAAGGATGGTCTTTGTTGCGAAAGTGAACATACCTGATAGAGCAGTAACAGGAAGGAAGGAGAAAATTACCTACAGAGTTGCAGTAGTAGAGGCAGTTTCCTGAGCATAGAATTGCAAGATCAGTGGTTCAAAGTCAAGAGATATTAGATGTTTGAACATAGATGAGAAGACTTGAAACATTTATGTGAATTAGTGGACTGTAAAAATAAGGAATTATTGCTGGGCAGCACTCACAACAACTTCAGGTAAGTATTTATAAATGTACAGTGAGGGCAGTCAAATTGTTTGTGAGTGTGTTTTTATTTAATTTGGGTTTTTAGTTTTGTTTATCTTGATTCTGATACATTATGCAATGGAGATACATGGGCAGGGGCAGAAGAGAAGAGAATTAAGAAGAGACTGGGAATTAAGCAGGTTTGAGGTTTTAGCCAGGAAAGTGTGATAAAAGTTGACAGTAGCAAAAAAATTGAGGATATATTGAGGTAAGTGATTGAACGATAGTTTGTGGGATTTCAACTTGGAAGAAAGAGAAGTGATTATATGAATTGGTTAAGCAATATGAAAAGTTGATATAATAAATTTATTTTTAGTCTCAGAACATCAGATAATTTTTGCAGATGGGATACTAGCAGGAGTGAACTGTAGAGTCAGGAAGTACTGTTTGGAGAGTAGAAAGCTTGCAGTGAAGATGATGGATCTATGGGTAAAAGTATCTAAGTGCATGTGTCTAATGTATCTAGAAAGTGGCTGAGGAAGAGCAGAGTTGAGATGCATGGAGCCTGAGAGATCAAGGTACTGAAATGACATTTCCAAATGTGATAACCAAGACAATGAAGGGAAGTCTGATATATAAAGTTTGGTCTTAGTTGTAAGGCTTTGTTTAAAGGTGACACCATGGCACAATAACCATTGGATGGACTCTAAAGTCTGTGGTATGGGACTGGATGACATGACACATCCACCTAATTAATCTCTTTGTATCTAATTTTTCCCATCTGTGAAATTGGGTGATAATAACACTGAACTCAGAGAGTGAGAGTGAGAAATGAAAAAGATAATACCATTGTTCAGCACCTATGAAGCTCCTAGCAAATATCAGTCATTTTTTTAACATCATTATGATTTCTCTGAAAGAGTCCAGTTCGTATAGCAGACATTCTGAGAGAAAAATTTCTCTACAATGAGATGCAACCTATTGGTTTATTTATTTATTTATTTTTTAATTCTCAACTTCAAGGTCTTTCTAACAATCTTCCAATTTGAACAAGAAGAGGTAGAATTATTTTTTTTATTTTTTATTTTTTATTTTTTTCGTGACCGGCGCTCAGCCAGTGAGTGCACTGGTCATTCCTATATAGGATCCGAACCCGCGGCGGGAGCGTCGCCGTGCTGCTAGCGCAGCACGCTACCGAGTGTGCCACGGGCTCAGCCCGAGGTAGAATTACTTTAGAAAGATTTCGATATTCTTTTTACAAGGTAATGTTGAACAAATTAACAGTCTAGGTTTATGAATTTCTCCTATATGCTATAGGCAATTCTGGAGAAAAGCTACATAGCAAAAATGGGAATAGTTGAGTTTAGGAGTAAAAGATATTAGCTATTAATCAAAAAACACAAAAAGAGTTCTTAATGAAAAGAGACAGAAGAAAACCTTAACAGGGTCAATTTATGGGCTTCGTCAGTATTTTAGTGGTAAGGAATGACTAGCCAGAGTAACACCAAAGCCATTTCTGAATGGTTTTCTATACTACTTTATATAATCATTTATAAAAATTCTATGGCTGGTAAATATACTATGCATTTCCTAGTATCAACTTAATTTATCTAAAATATTCAGTTGTCTTCATAAAGATCAGTGTCTCTTCAGTTACATAAAAGGATTAGCACTAGGTTTAAAATGTTTCAGTATTCAGTGGCATATTATCACATAAGGACTCCAAACTCCAAAAATCCATTGGAGTAGTCTCATTTGGGTAAATAAAAATTCACATTTTTACATAGCAAATTTAAATACATATTACATTGATATGTAAATTATCAGCATGCAAGAAATTGTCTTGTGTAAAATTTGCCTAGGGGTCCTAGAACTTAAGTTCATGATTGACACCAAAAAAAACATAGGGTTTACTATTGCCCGTTCTATTAATTGAAAAGGTTGAGTTGTCCCTAAAAATATATTTTATTTCCTCAAAGGGAAGGAATTGTAATAATGAGAGTTTCACCCATACAGAATCCCAAGTCTCCAGATCATTTTATATTAAATCTCAGGACCATGAAAAAGAAAGATCTGATTAATTTTAATTATTGTGAGCAGCAAAACGATATGAATGATTCCTAAGGCAAACGGTGTTCTAATCAAACTGGAATTATCATATTAAATCTAATACCCAGGAAACCAGGGAGTGAGTATTCAACACAGTGTGAAGAGCACTAAGGTAACTTTTGACAGTACCTCCAGGTATGATTTAATAAAGGATACAAATAAATCAAGTTCTAAAACTCTTTCAGTGGAAAAACACACCTGAGCTAAAATATCAAAATTTATTGACAAAAATAAATATCAAAGGATTGAATTTCCTTAAACACCTAAGGATGATGGAAGGCATGATGGCTTAAGAGGTGTTTCATCTATTACCACCCAAGGTCATTGATATTTTATAATATATATATAAAATATCAGTAATATTACATATATATATATAACATTATATATATATAATGTATATACTAACAACTGTGTTTTCTCTAGTATTCAGCATGTATTTCTAAATAGCATGTTTATATATGTACAATTATGCATATACATAAAATTATATGTATATATGTAACTTGCAAACTTTTAAAATTTCTGTTAACAGATAGATTATGCAACACTATTTTTCTCATTCCTTAGAGACTAAAATATATATCTTTACCTATGTAGTATTTTTCCTTAGTAAAGCTAAAATTTAAAGTTTGTCTCAACACAGCCTTGGCTAGAATGACCAGATGGATGTCGTTTTCATAATAATAATGTTGTTATATATATCATCACAATCATCATATTAATCGTAACCAGAGAACCACTTACTTTCCTTCTTCTCTCATATTATAGTCAATCATTAAGTTTTATTAAGCCTGATTTACAACAATTTCATAGTTCTAAATTTTTATTTTCATATTAATTTTTCTTTTCAATTAATTATTTTAATCAAAGTAATTCTTATACAAATATTTCAAAGTTAAATGGTGCTAAAAGGCATGTAATAAAAAGGAAAGATTTCTTGGCTCTTCCAACCCCACCCATAATTCTTTTCTCTGAAGCAACAACTGTCTACTACTCTAGATGTTTACTCTAGTATTTAACATGTATTTCTAAATAATTTTCTTGTATACCTTATCGATCATTGCCATTTGGGGGCATATACTGTATCTTATATGACAGATCATAACTTAGCTCAACCACATTACTACTACTACCTTTCCTCTCTCATCCTGTAATATATCATAATATTCCCATTTTATAATTTAAAAATATATTTTCAGTGCTGAGACAATTTTTGTACTATGAGTTAATAATTCCTTCTTTTCTCTGTACTTAAAATTATTGGTATATATTTCCATACACTGCAGTACAACAATTAATTTTCTACCAGAATAGTTGCCTTTCGTTCTCTTCCATTTTATATTCTAAACTGAACTTATTTATCATGAAGCCTGTTGGATAGGTCTTGTCTAGCTGTTTACTTAAAGGGATTTGTGTTGCAGCTATATTTTGAGATTTAGTATGTCTGAGAATGAATTTATTTGACCCTCACCATTGATTGACAGTTTGGCTGCAAATTATACACTATTTTTCTACTGTACAACAGTAATGCAGAGAAATCTGATGCCAAACTGAACTTTATGGAAGTTTTCTCTTTCAAAGTTTTGGGCTTTTTTATTATGTTTTGTAAATCAGAATTTCATGATGATATGCTTCAGTAAAATATATTTTCATTTAGTGTTTAAGGACATTTTTGGAATTTTGAATTATTTATGCTTCTTGTTTATGTTTTTAAAAAGTATTTTTGGATGTCCGACCTTCCGGATTGATCCAGTATATTATAAAACTTTATCTTTTTTTTTTTTTCTCTTGTAAATCAATGATTTTATTTTTCTTTTCTCAACTGAAAAACCAAACATGCACAGATATCTACAAGAAAACTAAGCAACAAAAGCAGGAAATGGAACTAAAAAACAGAGCATTTGATAGACCTGAGAACAGGAGAATCTTAAACTCTCTAATAGAAGCTCACTGGAAAGTATAATGGACCAATTTGAAAACAGAAAAAGAGACCTAAATATGTTTTTGTAAACCACAGTGCACACCTTACTGCTGAGGGTCTGAAGTAAGATCTCAGGATGCTGAATCAGTTTATGCTCCATGAACTGTCAAAGCTAACAAATAAAAATATTTTTCCCATAAGAAACATTCTAAACATCTAAAAATACGCATTCATCAGGGCAGGGATATTAAGAGCAAAGAAAAATAGATCTAGATAAACGTAGGGGAAAGGTAGCAGAAAATGCCATCTTAGAAAGTACTAGAATTCTATATTACTTCTGTCACTTTGCTAGCATACAAGAAAAGGTAGCATTAGAGACAGGAAGCTAGAAAAACTATTCTGACCTACGCTTATCATTAAAGTTTAAGAAAATTAAGTTCATAGAAAACATACTTAAAAAAGAATCATGGTTAAATCATTAAAAAAATAGATCAGTATAATGTCCTACCAAAAATGTAAGCATGCAGTTAAAAATGCCCACAGAACAGATGAAAACTGTAACCTAATATTTTAAGCAAGCCAAAATAATTAAGGATGTCATAGATAAAAATACAAGATCAACATACATCAAAACTAAAATTATTTAAAAATGAGTTATATTCCTAAGAAAAAAAACATTAAAATATCTTCTAATTAAGACTAAAACACAAGGGGCACAAGAATAAATATACATGAAAGTTAATGCCTTAGAATAAATAAAATGTGAAAATGGAATCATTTTAAAAATGAAGAAATGATAAAAAAAAAAACTGAGAAAATGACAAGATAGGTAAAGAGCATCAAACATGTGTATAACAGGAATCCCTAGTAACAAGATTTTGCTGAGCCAAGCCAGGAGCTGAGTGACCTTGAGTAGCAGGTTTTGATGAGCCAAACCAGAGTTTTGTGGGGCAGGCGGCCAGACTTGGGTTCACTAGTTTATCTCTCTTTTGTTTAACCTAGTTTATTATTCCTTGATTTTCACCTCTTTGTTTCTCTGTCTTTCTCTCTCTATAATTTGTAGTATATTTTCTGCACTGTTTCTTCTGTTTACTAGGGATTCCGGTTATACACATGTTTGATGCTCTTTACCTATCTTGTCATTTTCTCAGTTTTTTCATGATAGTAATAGTCGTTTTCTACCTTTATACATAAAAATCAGTTTGGCTGGCTATAAAGTTTCTGGCTTACACCCCCCCCCCGTATGTATCTTAAATATGCTTTTATATTTTCTTTTGATATAAAAATTTCTGTCTAAAATTCTGATTTCAATCTTATTTTCTTCCTATTAATGTTGAATTTGCCAGGAAGGAAAAAAAAAAAAAAAAAAAGCCGTGGTTATCTTGTTGGAGTGAGCAGGATGATTCCATGTTGGGACCAAAACCACATGAGCCTTAGAAAAGAAAAAAGAAAGAAAATAGTTTTTTTTCTTAGCATGCATTTCTCTGAGTTCCCTCTTTTCTCCTGGTTATTTGATATTTTGTACCTTTGGTATGGAACAAGATGACATTGTTTACGTAAATATAAACTTATTTTCCAGTCGTCCTGGAGCTGCAAACTTGCCATGAGTCATATACTATCCAGACCCTGAGAAACCAAGGAAGACATAACTAAAGTATGCTGATTCCACCCCAAAGCACAACCCTGAGATAACAGCAAGGATGGGAACAGAGACCAGATGGAGCCTTGGCCAAACCTTGCAACTGGCTCATTCCACAGAATCCCCAAAGCTCATGTCCCCTTCCTTCCTGCTTTTCACTTCCCACATTTCATTCCCTCAATCTCCTCATTAATAACCAAGAAAATCCAAGTCTTTGAGGTAGTTTTCGTTTGACCATTCTTCTTCATGTTTACCAGAGAGATGGGTTAGCCTAACATCTCTCCTTGGGTCACCATATTCCTGAATAAAGCTAACTTCCTATTCCACCAATGTTTGACCTTTGAGTCATTTGTTTTTGTTTGGGGTAGACAGCTGGACTCAGGTTCATTAACAAGATTTTGCTGAGCCAAGCCAGGAGCTGAGTGACCTTGAGTAGCAGGTTTTGGTGAGCCAAACCAGAGTTTTGTGGGGCAGGCAGCCAGACTTGGGTTCACTAGAAATCTATATATTAAAAAAAAGATCAAATTCAACATTAATAGGAAGAAAATAAGATTGAAATCAGAATTTTAGACAGAAATTTTTATATCAAAAGAAAATATAAAAGCATATTTAAGATACATATGGGGGGGGGTGTAAGCCAGAGACTTTATAGCCAGCCAAACTGATTTTTATGTATAAAGGTAGAAAACGACTATTACTATCATGAAAAAACTTTCAAAATTTTTTTCATGAGCTTTTCCTGAGGCATCTACTAGAGAGTAAACTTCAAATTCCCCAAATCAATGCATAGACATCAGTATAAATCCTGGTAGTGAGCATTTAATATATATTTTTATGTGTAGAATAGATCCAAAAAAATCATTCTAAAAATAAGACCATAGTATATAAGGGCTAATTACTCTAAAAATGTAGACACATTACAATTCTCAAAAATTTGGGGAGGGGGTCTCTGGCATATAGAAAGCTACAAAGTGCTACTCCCACCCTAACAATCAGAAGATGCTGAGATTAACTACAAACCCCTGACTTAAATTGTTATAGAGCTCAGAGAGCTGAGGTGGGAGTGCAATCAAGTAGCCTGAATTCAAGGAAGGACAGACTTTCTGAAGAGAGCTCATGAAATGGTATTGACAACATGCAAACAGGTAAAAAGAAATTAGCTAAAAATGGGATGAATTGCTAAAGCCTGAGTGGAGGCTACTAGAATGACATTTTAGAATCCCTGGGACTCCCAGACATGGAAGTTGCTCTCACTCACAGGCACTTTTCCACGGACCTCCACTAGATGCTCATGAGAAAAAGTAGATATGGAAGGTTAATGCAGAAGCCCCCTCGGTGGGGTAGGGAAAGACACAAAACCCTGCCTCCCAGTCCTTCCCAGACCTGTTTCTCATGCGAAGTAAGAGGCTTAAACCACAGGGTGAAGAGCACTCACAGGCCACAGGTAAGGACTCATTGCAACTGAGAAATCATAAAAGAAAAATCAAATGTTGTGTATTAAGAAATAGCAAAGGATCCTCAGCCAGGATTATATACCAATACCATTAGAGGCTTCCAATGCTGGGAAGGAGAAAGAAACTTTCTCCTGCATAAACCTACCAAGATAAATAGCAGAGTATTGCTGTCCCCTAAAGTAGGGGCAGAAATACTGAGAAATATCCACTCCTGAGTCCCAGGCACACAGAGCCTGATTTAGAGTTGGACTGGACCAAGGAAACAGAGGATATATCCACACAACCAGCAATTCAAAATAAGAAGCAATAGCAGCATACCTTTAGGAAAGGGGCAAAGTCATGGAGAGAGCACCCTCTTTGATTTAGGAATTGGAGAAAGTTCACAGTTGTGGGTGTAACACTAATACTGAAAACAAAAAAACAACCAAATAAACTCCTCTGCTATGCTGCCTTCAGGTCCCACCCTAAACATAAGACAATAGTAGTTTACCACTAGAAGAATTTGAAGCAACAACTCAACCCAAACCTTGATTAACTACTGAGTAGATATTTACTAGATTGACTCAATCCCACAATACTAACAGTTTTGGAGACGAAGAAATGTGAATATTGTCAGACGTAAATACCCTTTACGAGGCTGTTGTTCATTACATCATGTCTCAATAAAAAATTGCATAATATGTGCTCAACAGCAAAAATAAATAAACAAATAAAAATAAATAAAAAATAAAAAACCCCAACGATCCAATTTAAAAATGGGCAAACGATCTGAATAGGCATTTCTCAAAAGAAGACATGAAAATGACCAACAGGTGTGTGAAAAAATTCTCAACATCACTAATTACCAGGGAAATGCAAATCGAAGCTACAAGAGGTATCATCTCACCCTAGTTAGACTGGCTATTATCAAAAAGACAAAAAAAATAGCAAATGCTGGCAAGGATGTTGAGAAAAGGAAACTCCTATACACTCTTATTGGTGAGAAAGTAAATCAGTACAGCCATCATGAAAAAAAGTCTGAAATAGCCTCAAAAAGTGAAAAATAGAACTACTATATGATTCAGCAATCTCACTGCCGGGTATCTATCCAAAGGAAAGGAAATTAGCATACTGAAGAGATATATGCACCCCCATGTTTATTGCAGCATTATTCACAAAAGCCAAAATACGGAATCACCCTAGATGTCCATCAAGAGATGAATGAATAAAGAAAACGTGTATATACACCGAATGGAACACCACTCAGCCATAAAAAAAGAATAAAATCCTGTCATTTGTGGCAATATGGATGAGCCTGAAAGACATTATGTTAAGTGAAATAAGTCAGGCACAGCAAAATAAATGCTGCATGTTCTCACTCATATGTAGAAACTAAAAAAAAAAAAAAAAAAAAACAACGTTGAGCTTATCGAAGTAGAGAGTAGAATTATGGTTACTAGCGGCTGAGAAGGCGAAGGGGAAGAGGAGGATAGGGAGAGGTTGTTTAATGGACACAAAACGACAGCTAGATAGGAAAAATAACTTCTAGTGGTTTACAGTAGTGCTACACATCTTTAATTAACAAGAATTTATTGTATATTTTCAAATGACTAGAAAAAGAAGCTCACATGCCCTTATCTTAAAGAAATAATACATTTTTGCAACTACAGATATGCTAATTACTCTAATTTCTTCATCACACATTGTATACATGTATTGAAATATAATTCTATACCCCATAAATATGTACAATTGATATGTGTCAATTAAAAAATAAATTAAATAAATTTAAAAAAATAAAAAATTTACAAGATGTGTAAAAATGCAATAAAAAATAGCAACTTATTTTCAAGAGACACAGTACCAGGACATCAACTTGGAATAGATTATATTTTATATATAATAATATATGTATAAATATATATATTTATATATTCTATATTTATATATCTATATTAAGAATATATGTCTGTGTGTGTGTGTGTGTGTGTGTATATATATGTATATATATATCTTTGTGGCATTGTCATAGGAAACATTTCTTTGATCAAGCAAAAAACCATGAGCCATAAAGAAAAAATACTAAAATTGTTTTATAAATTTATAAAATTTATAAAATTGTTTTAAAAGTTGTTTTTATAACATTCTTTTCTATTGGGAAAATATAAGCACTCTAAATATTCATATTTTTGTAACAAAATTGTCAAATGATTTTACATACAATATAGTGATGTGACTTTTCTATCTTGAAGACAATTCTTTAAAAACTTCCATTTTCTTCCTGCCTTTCCCCAGACAGCTGCATGTCTCAGTCTTCACATTCTTCCTGTCTCATCTAAGCATCATGTTGATAGAAAAACCTTTCTTGACTTCTGTTTGTATAAAAAGCATAATCTCTTAACAGTCATCATTCTCTAGTGTCCTTACCCCACTTTATTTTCTTTACAGAGAGAATGGCATTTGACATTACATGTGAAGTTATTTTATACACTTATCTGTTTATTGTCTGTCTTCTCCAATAGAATGTGAACTGCTTGCATGTACACTTTATTTTGTTCAAAGTTGGAACCACATGCCTCATTACAGTCTAGAATATGAATATGCTATCATATACTATACCTATGGAAGACTAAAGAACAAAATATGACATTACTACCTCAACTTAAGGTATGAATGATTCAGCATTTTTGATAGTTCTGTTTTTTATTTAAGTTCAAGAAGTTGGTATTCTGGATAATTCATCAGTCTTATGTAAGTTTGGCTAATGTGACTAATTCTTTCTGAATCCAACCATGTCTAAGTATATTGAGTGTGAATGTTTTTTCCCCCTTCGGGTCAGGTACAACTGAGAAACTATCCTCAAGGAGGAATAACTTCTAATGAATAAGTGCATATTCACATGGGCAAAGGAATAGAAATTACAGAGGATTTCTCAATAATACATAACACTAACAACATGTAACACATATTTCAAGTAGTGTGCAACTCAATTATTTGTGTAAGATTTACATTATGTATTAAGAATTTGTATTTTTTAAAGCATTGCCTCAAGTGTTACTCTTGAGAAGAAAGTTATAGTTAATCGCTCTATGTAGTGTATATTTTTGTGTATGTTCCTTCTTTTAAATAAATTTAACTAATTATACAAATGTATTAGAATAAACATACTTGGAAGATATTTTTCCTCCTGAATTCTTGTTTGTCCTGTTATAAGTCAAAGGAATAGATGGATTCAAGCTCCAGTGAATAAATTATTGTATCCCCTGAATAGGGTCACCTGAAACAGGGGTATAGAGCTGAGAATGAATCTATTAAAAGTTTGGGGATATTGTTCCTCTTTATTAACTCCTTCACTGTCAGCAAACATCACACTCACTTGTTTTGCAAAAGTGCGTTTCTCAGAATAATGCTGCAAGTGACATGGAGTTGGCTTAATATTGGATAACAATATTAATTAGCTTATACATTTTTCCTCTAATATCTAGGTTCAGTTTGGGTTACTCCATACCAACTGTCTGAATTGTACAATCGCTTCTTGTTAATATAGCAAAATGATTGTATCATGACATTTATAATGATTGAAATGAGGCTTTAGTTTTTATAACAAATTATAAATATTTTGATGGAGACATTCCCTTTTATTCTTCACCTCAGTGAGGTCTGTTTTCATCTCTGTGAAAGGACCTACGTACCAAAAATGTCTTTTATTGACCAGAACACTAAATTATCAACCAATTACCTTAACTGTTTAAAAAAGAAGATAACCTGAATCAGGTTGGCTTTCCATCTAAAGTTCAAAACTACCCATGAGCAGGCCTAGAGTAAAGAGTACAATAAGCCATCAGTTATCTGAATAATATATTGATCTCCTATACAATTTGTTTCCACAAATTTTTATAAATTCCTGTATTATTTACCACTCCAATAAACTTTAAATGTAAAATAGCGTGTGTTTGAGGTGGTACTGCAGCATATTGGTGGCACCTCCGTGAATCTGGAAACCTGGGTGCTTATGTAAAGTCCTTGCTTTGGCCACATACTTCAGTGAGGTTGTTATGGAAGCCATTGAGATGTCAGTGTTAATTTGCTACTGCGGCATATCCTGAACCCTTACGAAAAACAGGAGCATTTTAAATACAAGTTGTCTTTCCTCTGCTCTTAAGTGGGTGTGAAAAGAGAGGTTTCTGGTGCAATCGGTCCTCCTTATAAGACAATCAAGATTTTGTAGTGCACAAAAAGTTTCTGCCAACCATTCCTGTTTGTATTGTCTGAAAGGTTTCTCCACAGTGTTCTTTTGTGAAGGACGTTGTCGTTTTATTTTCCTGTCTAAAATACATGCTCATTTTAGAAATCTACTTATTTTTAATAATGGCATCTGTCTTCTTTTTCCATTGAAAAATTAAATCTATATTCAATTATACAAGATATTTTTCATTGTCCAATCATGTCATTACCTATTTCCCATTACTTATCGACTTCGAAATGAAAATAGATCTTCTTATCTTAGGTTTATGGTGATCTCAAATAAATTTCAGAAAGCTGGTGGTTATCCTTTTCCTTCACTTATAAACTGATAATTTTAGAAGTCACATTTTATTATAGAATTTAATTCACTCTAGCTTTTCATTATTCAAAGTTTTCATCCTTTCTTTTTCCATCTGCTACTAACTTTTTCATGTTTTGATGCTATTTCTAAAAAGTTCAGGACTGAGAATTTTTTTTCTCTCTCTACTATTTCTATGGACAAAACTTATAATTATGGTTCAGGAACCTAAGATACTATATCAACTAGAGTCATGTTATTCAAGTCATAGAATCATGTTTCTTCCTTTTATGGACATCTTCATGTACTAAATATATAATTATGTGATACCCACATAATATAGTTTGTATTATAAAAATTGTGTGTATAAATATAAGTAAGATAAAGATATATGGATATATATTAAATATTTCTCTATTTGTGTCTCTGCCCTCTGCTTTAAGACTGCACACAGCATTGAATTTAGCACATATTATGAATGAAAGTTGGTATAGTAGATTTTTATTTTTAAAATGTACTGGAAGAGTTCCTTATTAATTTAGGGCACCACTGCTAGCTCTACCATAAATCTGAACATTCTGTTCAAATGAGATTTTATTGTCTCCTTTGCCATTTGACATAATGAAATATTTATTTTAGGCAGCAAGCAAAGTGTTTCAAAATTTCTCTTATCAGCCTCCTTGAATCCACCCAGGCCTATTTATCATACAACTGCTACAGTGATTTTTCTAAAAACATAAATTATATCAGGCCTCACCTTGCTCAAAACATCCAGAAGCTTCACATCATTCTTGAAATGAAATCCATAATCTTTATAATGGTTTTAGAAGGCTCTACATGATCTGATCCCTACCAACTTTTCTATTTTTCAACCATGTTTTCCTGGTATATTCCAGATGAGCTATATGGGACATCTTGATCTTTGTCAAACATACCAATCTGATTCATGCTTTGGAATCGTACTATTATTGTTTCCCTTGCATGAAATTCTACCCAAGTGACCCATATCTTAACTGGCTCATTTCTTCACATTATTTATGTCTTTGCTCATGTGAGAAACACACATAATGTCTACTTGTATTTCTTTCTTACCACTTAGTTCACCAGGCTACAGTAATAGACAACTACAGGCTGTGTGGCTTAAACAACAGAAGTTTAGTTTTCACAGGTCCAGAGGCTGGGAAGTCTAAATTCAAGGTAACAGCAAATTTAGTTTCTGGTGAGGGCTCTCTTTCTGGCTTGTGGATAGCTGCCTTCTCACTATATACTCAAATGCCCTTTCCTGGTGTGCACTGAGAGAGAGAGAGTGAGAAAGGTAGAGAGAAAGAGAGAGATAGTGAGCACACTCTGCTGCCTCATTTGTAAGGACACTAATCTTATCAGATCAGGGCTCTATCCTGAGGAGCTCATTTAACCTGAATTACTTCCTGAAGAGTAATACAGCAACAAATATGGCACCATTGGGGGTTAGGGCTTCAATATTTGAGTTTTGAGAGACACAAACATTCAATCCACACATCAATAAAAGATTATACTTCCTTATCTAAAATTCTGTACCCTGTATCTGCTATATGAGTCCTCCTACTGAATTCAAAACTATTTAAAATGGTACTATGTATTTGTTTATAAAACCTCAATGAGGTCAGGCATTTTATCATTTTTTAAAATTTGTTTTCCTAGGATCTCACACTTGACAAGCACATATTTTTGTATGTAGACCAAATGAATGTTTCGAGGACAAATGAAGCTATTACTGAATAATCATGGAGAGAATCAGTGAAACTTAGGAAACATAGTTAGATGACAGAGTATAATGATCTCTTTTGAACTTGTGCACATCTCCTTAAGCTTGGTGACTTTTCTCCTAATTATAACTTTTGTTAATAATATCTAAATCTCTTGGATTTCCCAAATGGAAAGGAGGAATGTACTTATAGTCATATAGTTTATATTAAACAGAAATATTTTTTATTTAAAAATAGTTGATATTTAAAGTACCATTTTACTTATTCTTAACTTGTACCTGAGAGCTTACAGGAACAATTAAGTCGTGGAAGTACTCCCCACCCTCATTGCAGACAATTAGTGTTGTTAAAGTTTTATTTAAAAAATTTTCCAATTCTTCAAGATATAATTCTACATAATTCTATTTCATGGAATCAAGAATATATTTTCCTTGCTAATTATAGGATGCAAACAAATCCTTGTGCAATTACAGAGAATACTGATAATGCAAATACCCTTTGGTGAGGGATAATGGAGTGAAATTACTTAAAAAAGGAAACAGTTTGTAAAGCAACTTTTTGGGGGGTATACAGAGACCAGAACAACAGTACTTTCAAAGCACATACATGTATCAAGACCTTTTTGTTCTTTTTTTGTACTCGTTTTGTCTTAGAATTGATGTTGCATTTGTTATCTATCTTTTTATCACCTATATGTCCAAAGAATAATGATGTATTTTCTTTACTTTTCCCCTCACCTAGCATAAACCAAATTAATCGATGCAAAATATGCATATGTGAATCTCTTTTTTTCTTTCATGACCCTAAAATTTACTAACTAGGGGGAGAAATCGGTTGGAAAAAGTCATTAGGATTGCATAGTTACTACTGATATGATTACGGATTCCTTAAAACTTGTGACAGTTTTATCACTTAGTCCGATGATTGCAGAGAATAGCTTTCAGTACTTAAATAAAGCTACGTTTTCAATGGATATTGGAAGTGATGTCAAGAAAAGCCACTCCTCTAAGCATCGCATCTGCCCTCAGTACCTCATTATTGACCAGATGCTGATTCATTCATTAAAATTATTTAATTGAACAATTCAAGTTGAGGCATGAAGTAGACAAATTAATATAGTGATTATCAAATAGGCTGACATAACCTGTGAAACTTTAGAAACTTTTTGTACGTTTTGCAACAGTGTTCAGTTCACCCATTTAAAAAACTCATTATTTGAGTAAACATTACCTTACTTTGCTTTAAATTCTTCTTTCAAACACCATTTGTATTTTATGTTAGTTTAGCATGTTTATTTCTTTTAGTGTTGAAGAGTTTTACTTTTGTGTTCATATCTTGAACAACTAATCTTACATGTTTTTGACTCATTATTTAGCTGTGTGGATTTACTTTTGCCTTCTTAACCAACTTTTTTTTAAAAAAAGTATTCGATTCAATATTGACATCAAAATTTCAGAGGATAGATACAACATTTAAAAGGGCTATAAAATACTCGTCATGTAGGAAATTCTGGAAAAATAAATAGAATTCTTTGTTCCACCTGTAATTTAAAGGTTAGTAAAGTGCTCACCAATTTCCCAATCATAAGAAGTATAATCTTCTCAACAGAAATGGTGGATTTGTGATCTAATCCATACCGAAAATAGGGTGCATGAGTTTATATTCCCAGTGCTCCTATCACCATCATTTTCAAGTAAATTCTTTCAATTTTTCTTCACAAATTAATGAGTTTTTTTCCCAAAGAATTGATTATTACTTAAAAAATATATTTTCCTTATTCAGAGGAAAATCATTCTTCAGAAAACTCCTTAATGTTAAAGGAAATAATTTATTATAGTTTTCTCGTCTTCAGTTTTAATTTGTCCTTTAACTCTCAAAATCATAAGTGGTATGACCTTTATGCCTGTATACTTAACAATTTTCTAAGAATATCATGTGTAAATGAAATATTTTATATAATGTACATATACTCTATATTTAAAAGAGTTCTTAGAACTTTTGGTAGAATGATTTGTAGAAAGTTAATTTTATAAGTTTGAAGTTCAGATAAAAAAAAGTGTTTGTATATTTAAAATACCTTAATATAAAAGAGAATCCTAGCAAATAAATAAAATTAATAATGGAATAATTTTAAGGCTGTTTGACTAAGTGAATTGTGAACTGTGTTTATGTAAAAGAATACATATGATATGTCTAATTTTATATAAAGCTCTAGTAAAAGCAATCTATAGTGATGGAAAGCAGGTGAGTGGTGGCTTGCAGAGTTGGAGGGGGAAGATAAGGAGGAATGGGAAGCAGAGATTACAGAGGCATGAGGGAACTTGGCAGCGTGAGCTAAATAAAAGTTCACAATGTTGATTTTGGTGGTGATTTTGCAGGTGTTTACATATGTACACATCAAATTGTATAAACTGGTGAAGCTTATTTATGTAAATTATATCTCGATGAAGCTGAAAAAATATAGCAAAATTAATAAAACTAGAAGGAGAAATTAAAAATCTAGGAGACTGTGACATCTCTCAGTAGTTAGTAGAACGAGCATGGTATACATTAGGGAGTAAAAAATTTGAAAAACCATTTAATCAAGTTGACTTAATTGAAATACAGAGAACATTGCATTAAAAAATTACAGAGTACATTCTCAACTGCACATGCAAGATTTACCAAAAATGACCATATACTGACTTGGATGATGCTAATGGTGAATTCTTTCAAGCATTTTAGATAGGTTTTACATCAATTTTACATAAATTCTTCCGGAGAGTAGAAAGAGAGTGAATACTTTCCAAATAACCTTAACTCAAAATCTGACAATGATCTTGCCATGAAGACCATTTTTTTAATGAACATAGTTGCAAAAGTCCTAATCAGAGTATTAGAAAAAACAATTAGAACAATAAATCAATAGGGATTTAGCCATGATTTATTTGCAAAGAGAATAGCACTCAAAAATCGTATCCAGTGTATTCACCACACTAACAGAAAAATAAAGATGAAAATTCATGTTGGCATCTAAACAGTTTAAGAAATCGTATTTAACAAATACTCTACTAATGAGATTCGTTTCAATATCATCAAGTGTTCTTTCTTTTAAATTTTTAATTGACAATAATTGTATTTATGGGGTACAATGTAATGTTTTGATATATGCATACATTGTTAATGATTGAATCAAGCTAATTAACATATTCATCATTTCACATATTTATTTTTGTGTGCATAGAACAGTGAAAATGTGTTCTCTTAGCAATTTTTGAAATATTCAGTACATTATTATTATTACACTCACCATGCTGTGTGATGTTTTTTTATACTGATGTATGCAATGTGGCAACATTTAGAAGATCCAGATAATTTGGTAAACCAATATTTTCCAAATGAGCAATGCATGATGTTACAAAATATTCAAGGCAGACTAATGGGTTTTAACGTAACAGAAAATGGTTGATATGGTTTTAAATTCCACATTGCAACTAATCATTAAGAACCTGCTACTTATCAGTTTGAATATAGTGACAAAGAACAATAGCCAGCACTGTCTGAAAAGGCTTTTCTAACTATATAACTTCATAAAGTTGAATTTTCTGAATATACTCCAACCAGAAAAATATATTTCAATAGATTTAACACAAAACTGATATAAGAATCTAACTATCTTCTATTTAAAAAGACAGTAAAGAGATTACACAAACGTATGAGCAGGGACACTTCCAACTTTTATTTAAAATATATTTATTTTCCATAAATGTTATTTTATTAGCCTCAATATATTTATTATTAATAAATGAGTATTCAATAAACTAGCAATATGTGCTTATAAATTTTAATTTCTCATATGGCAAATACATATGTAAAATATACGTGAAACACACACACATATATAAACTAAAGTTCATTGGGATTTTCAACAATTTTTAAGAGTGTAAAGTGTTTCTAAAACCAAAATCTTTGAGAACAGCTAGCATAAGGAACTATGGAATATTACTGCTATGAGTTTTCATTAACCATATTTCTTAATATTGGCAGATGCACAAATAGATGGTAAAGGTAATTTCAAAAAAGTGTCAATGAATGTTTATAATACCTCTCATCACACATATTTGGATATATCATAATATTATATTTAAAATTTATGTTCTTTTCACAAAATCATATCATATCATATGTTTAGCCTCTTTCTGCTCTTTAGTTGAAAGATTCTTTTTCTCTGGAAAAAGTACATGTTAGTGAGGACAAAATTTTATGGTATTCCAAAGCACAATTTAAAGCCAATATAAAATTACCAATTATTTGTGAATAGCAAACTTGTTTGTTAATGTGCCAGGTTTTTATTAAATATTTAAGATCATGTAGATTCAAATTAAAAAACATTTGATCATGTTTGAGTAGTTAGCAAACCAACCAGAATACCATTAACTATTTTACAGAAGGTTAGTTTTAAGAGAAACAAAGTGATATGATGTTCTCTCCCCTTGAATGTCTTTATTTAAACCATGCAGCATTTAATTTCAATGTAATGATAAATGGCGAAGTCCTTTTGTTCTTAGAATGATAGCAATTTGACTTGATAAGCTTTAAAATCATTAGCTCAGTGAAGGTCAAGTATCTAATCAAAAGTACTAGAAAATCTGACATTGTACTTTCTACGTACCTGGTATTACTGAAAATAAAGATGATTAAGCAATAAAATTAATAAATAATTATGATCTCTTTGCAAGGGTATCAATATTTTAACTCATCCAAAAGTCACCATCTGTCAAATGGAGTTAACAATTGTCTTGAGAACAATATCCCCTTTGTAAATATGGTCTCCCAAACGTAGCAAAACTTTAATATTCCAACTTTTGAGTGCATATAGCATTCCAACTTTGAGTGGCAACTTAGTTATTGACATAATTATAGTAAGATGTTTAACAAAAGACACAATTCTTGTCTTTCTATTTACTTACACATTTTTGGGAGAACACTATAGTGATATGTGTGCCTGGAATTAAGAAGGGAAAACAAACTGCAGATGCTAAGTGATGTAGTTTGAATGTATCGTCCTCCCAGAACTCTTGAGGAAATCTGATCCCCAGTGTGGCAGTGTTGGGAGCTGTTTGAGTCATGGGGACAGATCCCTCGTGAATGGATTAATGTTCTCCCCGGGGGATGGGTGAAGTGAGTGAGCTCTCACTCTAGTAGTTCCTGGAGAGCCGGGTTGTTTAAAAGACACTGGCACCTCCCCTCTCTCTCTTGCTTCCTCTTGCCATGTGGTCTGCTTGTACCTGCCGGCTGTCTGTGCTTTCTGCCATTAGTAGAAGCAGCCTGAGGCCTGCACCATATGCAGCTGTCCCAGAATCGTACACTAAACCTCTGTTCTTTATAAATTACCCAGTCTCAGGTATTCTGTTATAGCAACACAAAATGGACGAATACACTTAGTAATGTCAAAAATTGAAGAAATTGTCTAGATTTGTTTAATCTTAAACTTGAAGTTTTTTCAAGAAAAAATTTTGTGAGGATTATCACTAATTAATCATATATATTTTAATATACTATGCAAATAATTGATATTTTGAAATGAGATAAAAATATTCCTACTTAATAATTGATATATTAATATGAAACCAAAATAATTCAATATACATATTCTTACAAAATGATACAATTCATGCTAAAACATTAATTTAATATAGTATAACTATTTGATTAATATTATTAATTTATTGATACTATTAACATATAATAATTAATATTAATGTTAATTATTACTATTAATTCAATATTAATTCTTAAATTAATATTATATTATCAATTTAAATAATTTTAAATTGTATTGCTGCTATAGCATAGATATTGCTTTTGTAACAAAAATATAAAATTTATTTTATGTTATACTTACAGACTTGCTTCTTCTGTTTCTTTGAACAGTAGATCATAACTTAGGAAATTGTTATTTTAATTTAAAAAGATAATTTTAAACTAGGTCTATTATCTTCAGTCCATTTACTAGCATATGCCAGATTCATAATGCTGAAAAAATATCGGAATGTTTTCTTTATTTATGACTTCATGTACTACTAATAAAGTTGCTTCAATGAAATATTGTGCTCCACAATATATCTACTTAAAAGGTATGTAAATGATGGTATAGAGTACAACAGAAGTGCTTTTGAATTTGACATTTCTTTCCTGATTTTCAATATGATATCTCAACTCTTCCATTATGTATCTCTATGTAAGTACAGTCATACCCAGACAATGATATTTCTGTCCAAAATGGACTGTATGTATGATGGTCAGTGCAATAAGCTATACCATATAGCCAAGATTTGTAATAGCCTATACCATCTAGGTTTGGGTAAGTGCACACTATATTTGCATAATGACAAAATTGCCTTATGATGCATTTCTCAGAATGTATCTTGGTCATTGAGCAATGCATAGCTGTGCAAAATAAATAAATAAATGTAAAGGTATTCGTTTATACCCTGTACAATAAAAAGATATCATTTGTCAATAAGAAACACAAACTTTAGATCAATAAAATCAAATTGAGGTATTCAATGTTAGAGTGGTTATCTAGATAATACAGTGTGATCATATTAATTTTTATATTAAAATAAAAAATGAAACAATATATTTAAAGTTCAAGGATATTGTGGACACAAGAGAATATACACATAAGAAATTCTATTCCATACAATTTAGGTTAATACATTGTATTTTGACCTACAATTTCAGATAATATAGGTACATATAGTGTTAGTGTCCATTTTTATACTTCCTTCTTTGACTATACACTTTGCCGACTACAGATTTCTTATTTCTCAGAATTAACTCTGAGGAAAGTTAATTCATTTATCAAGTATTTATTGAGTGCCTAATATGGCCCTGAGTGCCATGTAATATTAAAGTATTAAATAATCTAATCATCTAAGCTTAATGATTAGTCCTGGAAATCTTTTTGTAATTTCGAAGCTGGAAATTGGGTTCTGACTCACCATTGGTTCTTCAAAGGGGTAATTTTTCTATGTCTCAAGAGTCCAAGGTCCTGAGTTCCCTTTCAGAACAAAGACTTTTCACAATTAAAATGTTTTTTCTGTTTCCTATGATAATATTCCTTTCATGAGGGAATAACAGTCCAGCCACCATAATACAGTGGAAAAGTAGTGCATTTGGAAGAACACAGAGAATGGCACATAGGAGAGTACACATTTTTGTTTATGCATATAAAATATTATATACACATAGTCAATACTCAAAATACTCACTATTTATATTTTTAATTTATTCTATTAAAATAATTAAACCACTTCCAAACAGTTGATACCCAGGCAGCAGGAAGATTATAAGATAGTATTTATATTTACACACAGTGTATGAATGCTGAATATGAAGAATAATGTCTCTGTGTAGACATTGGTCTACAAAGATTGGTCGGAGTATTTTCTATCCCACGTTCTATTTTGAGATGTAACTTAGCCCATCAAATGAAGGAGACTATTTCTTTTCTGCTTGTGTATGAGCTGAACTTTGGACATATTTTAATAAATGGTATATCGTTAAAGTGATTGCTATGATTTGAATGTGTCCCTTCCAAAATTCAGGTGTTGAAACTTCATGGCCAATGTGATGCTATTAAGAGGTGGGGTCTTTAAAAGGTGATTTAGCCATGAGGGCTTCTCCTTCATGAATGGAATTCAGGCCCTTATAGAAGAAGCTTCTCGCAGCCTCACAGCATTAGCTTTGCTTGCCTTTCTACCTTGTGCCATGTTGAGGACTCAGCCTTCCTCCGTTCTAGAGAACGCAGCCACAAGGTGCCATCTTGTAAGCAGAAATCAGCCTTCACCAGACGAGTGAACCTGCTCGCGCCTTGATCTTGAATTTTCCACCTCCCAAACCATGAGAAATGAATTTCTGTTCTTCATAAATTACCAGTCTCAAGTATTTTGTTGTAGTAGCTCAAACGGACTAGACAGTGGTGCTGTGTAACTTTAAAATCTGTATTTTAAGCGAACCACGGCTTCTGCCTTTATATCGTGAATACTCTGAGGAATTTCAAGCAGCCCCACAAATTGGCTGACATTTTAGAGAACTGGGGCCTCTGTCCAAGTCTCAGCTGAGCTCCCAGTCAGCAGTTAGCACTAATGCCAACTATGTGAGTGGATCAGGAAGTTTTCAAGCTTCCTGATATCCCACTGCCCCAACTGAAACAAAGTAAGCATAAGAACTACCTGGTCAACCTGCAGAATCATGAGAAGTAATAAATAGTTATTATTTTGAACTACTGAATTTTGGAGTGATTTGTTATATAGTAGTACTAAGCAAGTCAAGAATTATATCTCTGGCTTCAAAAGTTCAATAAATATTTTCATGGAAAAATATTTTGGAAGCACATTTTATGTATTTACATGACTCTTTATTTTCTATCTTTTACCACTTTCAACCAGGGATTAGGAAACTACAGCCCATAGGACTGTTATGAGTTGAACTGTGTCCCTCAAAAAAAAATATTGAAGTTCTAACTCCTGGTACGTGTGACTATAACCTTATTTGGAAACAGAAAATCAAGTTAAGATGAGTTCATACTGGATTTGGGTGAGCCCTAATCCAATATTAGTAAAGAGAGGAAAAGAGATACAGAGACAAACAGAATGCCATTTGACAATAAAGCTGGAGATTGGAGGGTAACATCTATAAGAAAAGATATGCCAAAGATTGCTGGCAACCACGAGAACCTGGGAGAGAGGCACTGAACAGAATCTCCTCCAGAGTGCCTAGAAGGACTGACCCTGTGTACACCTTGATTTTGGAACTCTAGGTTCCAGAACTGTGATAGAATAAATTCCTCTTATTTCAAGCCACCAAATGTGTGGTAATTTGATATGGCCACCCTAGGAAAGTAATACAGGAACAAATCTAGCCCACCAACTGTTTTTATAATGTTTAATTGCAGTGCAGCTGCATTCATTTATTTATGTCTTGTTGGTGGCTGCTTTCATACTACAGACAAAGTTGAATAGTTGCTACAGAGATTATATGGCCTGCAAAGCTTAAAATATTTATGATATGGCCCTTTACAGAAAAATTTTACTGACCTCTGATTTAAAATACACAGAGATATTGCCCTATGAGGTCAGAATTGGGTTGGCTTGTCCATGAGTGCTCCTTATAATATACGTATATAAAAATATACGTCATATATTAATATATATAGTATGTATACACACACATATTTAGGCATGTATAAGTGTGTGTGTATATATATGTGTGTGTATATATATACATATACATACGTGTACAAATGCTTCTCAACTTAAGACAGAGTTACGTCTAGATAAACCTGATTCTGGACACAACCCCATCATAAGTCAAGGAGCTACTGAATGCATGTCACTCTTACCCCATCATAAAGTTGAAAAATCCAAAGTCAAATGATCATAATTTGGGGCTATCTATATACATAGCAAGATATGTAAAACTTCAAATTTTTCCACAGTCAATGTCTAAGGAAAAAAATATATGTTTGCAGTATCTCTTTCTATACCAAATGCTGTAGTAATAATACCCTATTGCAATTGAAATATTAAAGTCATCTAGCAGTTAAATGATTTGCTTAGTTCCTTATAGAGATTTAAAGATGAATAAGTAATATTTCTTAATATTACTTTGTCCTTTTTCATGAGGATAGTTTTAAGCACTTATTTTGATTACTAAATAAAAAAAGCCAGTTATTTTTAGGTATTGCTTTACACATAATCAAAAAAGAACTGAAACCCTAGTTAGTTTTAAATCATATTTTAAGTCAGTAACATCTGGGTTAAACTTGTGAAATTGTGAATCTCAGCTGCTTCTGTTCTAGTAGCTCCAGATAATTGGAGAAAATATTTTAACATAAAATCTGAAACTCCAGTAAGAATTTCCTGAATATATATACAATGAAAAGAAAAGAAATATGTCACATAATCCTAAAGTTCATCCTCATATGATTGGAAAAGCCTCCACACTGGTGAGCCATGGAAATCCTCTATCAAAGAAGCACAGCGTTTAGATCTCATGGAAGCCTCTATCAAAATGCATAAATTTTACATCTTCTGTATATTCATTACTTTTAAACTGCTTTTTTTTATTCAATTTTAAAACTGCTTTTTTAATTAATACCTTCTCTCAGTGTAATTGCTGCTAAAATATATCTCTGGAGGAAGCAGTCTGTACAGAAATAGTTCTCTAACAATATATTTTACTTTGTGTCCTTTGACAGTAATTTTTTTTTCTGTCAAAAAAGAAAACAACATTGTCTCCTGTGTTTGGAATAGTTTAAAGTGTGTATGTCTGTGTGGGTAGAAAGAAATATGGTTGCCAGCAAACAAAGAACAAAAAGGGGGAGGGAATTCTCTGAGAGAAGTTTTGGCTATTATCATATTTTAAAATGCTGGAGTATTTACTACATTACATTTTTGATGAATGTCTGATAGCAATTGAGTTGCTTAAGTTGTCTAGTTATGAGCAATTTTCAAATAAATATGTTGGTGAAATGATTTGCAGAATATTCTGTCAAAGAATTCACAATTCCCCTAAAAAGTCAGAGTTTCCTGAATGCATATGCTTTAATGCAAAGGAAATATGTTATATGGTCCTAAACTTTATCTCATATGATTGGAATGCCCCACAAAAATGAGACATGGAAACCCTTGTAAAGAAAACTGGACAATTGCTCAGCTTAGTACCTTGAGAAAGTTTCCAGGCCACATCGAGGGGAGGAAGAATGCAGGTGAAGACCAATGGACTTTCATATATCTGGGTGCAAAAATTCACAGCAATATATAAAAAATTAGCAATTTAAATACAACAGTGTATAAAAAGAATACACACTGTAAACAATTGGGATTTATTTCAGGTGTTCGAACATTTGAAAATTAATGTAATCATATTACAAGTAAAACAGAAAAAATCATACAATCATATCAAATGAAGAATTATTTGACAACATGCAAACCATATTTATGATAAAAACCCTTAGCAAGACAGAAATAGAAGGGAGTTACTTGATTTTATGCACACACATACACACGTATATAACTTGATTAAGAATATCTTCAACAAACCTACAGCTAACATTATGCTTGATGAAAAACTGACAGTTTTTCTCCCCTAACACCAGGAACAAGGTAAGGGTTTCCACTCCCAGCACTCTATCATTGAGAGCCTAAAATGTAAAATATAAATGAATAATTACTAGAGCAATTTTTGATTGTTTATATGTAGACATGTGATTTATTTTTGTATATTTTCTTCATATCATTAGATCATGATAAAATAACTTAACTGATTTGTATTAGTTCGTTTCTGTTACTTATAACAAAATACACAGTACTGGGTAATTGGTAAGAAAATGAAATTTATTGCTTACAGTTTTGGAGGCTGGGAAGTCCAAAGCCCAGGGAGCACATCTGGTGATGGTGACAGTGACCCAGGGTCTCACATGACAGAGATGATGGAGCAGAGGGAGAGAGACTCTCATGTACTGTCCTTTTAAAGCCCTCAGAAACATGCCCCTTACCACCGTTATTAATCCATTCACTACAGCATTGTCACAATCTAATCACCTCTTCAAAGCCCCACCTTTCAATTACCATAATAGGATTTCCCACCCTCAAAAGTTACAGTGGGAATTAAGCTTCTAATATATGAACTTTGGGGGACACAGTTCAATCAATCCATAGCATGGGTCTAGCAATTTATTTGTGAATTTTATAGAATTCTCTTGGCCAAGAAACATAATTTGAGACTAAAGAGATTTTTCTTCTTTTTAGTTTCCAATTTGTACATGTATTTTTTTGTGTGTGTATGTGTTGCATATTTTTTAGTTTATTTTAATTTTTTCTTCATTGGCCAGGCTAGAACTTCCATTATCCTATTAAATAGAAGTTGTGAAAGAATGCTTCTTTTCTTTATTCTTAATATTCTTATATTATTTATTCTTAATATTAGGGAAAAAAGCATTCAGTGTTTGACCACTATGTGTGATTAGCTGCAGTTTTTTCATAGACACCTTCTTTCTGATTGAGGAACTTATTTTCCATTATTAGTTTACTGAATATTTTAATTACGAATGGGTGTCAGATTTTATCAAATGGCTTTTCCTATCTACAAAGGAGATTACATGTTTTCTCTCCTTTATAGTGCTAGTGTGGTAAATTATATTTTTCAAAGGTTGAAATCTCTGTTTTAATTTTATCTTTTTTGTTCTCTCTTTCTCTTTGTATTTTATTGATTTTTCTAGATATACTTTATATTTCTAGCCTCCAGATTATTTTTAAAATTATTTTTTCTCTAGCTTCAGATCTAATCGATTTGCTACAAGTATTAATTGGAACCATATCTGAGACACAATGTCAATCTGTATTGGTGACAGACTAGCCATTTAGCAGAAGCAGTAGCTCTTTCCGCTTTGGTGAGGAGTCATGTTGCTTGTCCCATGCATAAACTCTTGCGTGTGCCACTATGGCTACTTCATTGATGAGCCCATCATGTGAGCTCTGTAGTGGCTGAAGATAGGGGTAGACTGATATATGCTAGTGGAGCTTTTCCATTCATGTTGTTTAGTACCTCTGCTGCAATGGGCATTAATATGTAGTAGGCATAAATTTAAACATACAATTAAAAAACTCTTTACACTTGTGCTTATTCCCACAGGTTCGTCCACTTGCCTCTGGCCCAGAATTTCTTATCTCTGACTTTCCAATCTTGTTCTTCATAGGCCACTGACCAACCAGTTAGTTTGCCACTGTCAATGAGTCCTGTAGACCCTTTTCTCAAGCCTCTTCTCTTTCCATGCAAAATGAGCACAAACCTGAAGCTCTGCCCATGGGGAGGATTTCCCAACTCAAGTGGAATTGTCATGCAGCATCAGTTCTTTTTTCTTTTCATTCTACTTTTTTTTTAAACCCACATAATGGGGCTAATCCTTTTGTGAACAAATGTTTTTTTCTTCCTCCATTGTCTAGTTGTGGGAAAACTCCAAAGAGGTCATAGGTATGAGCTGAGGGAGAGATAACAGTGCAAAAGTGGTGACACTGGGATGGAGTTTGGAGCACTTACATATATAACTTACAGGTACTTCATGGGCCTGATTGAGGACAATGTCAGACATGCAGCTGCTATTTTAGGATACATTGCTGATGGATCAGCCTAATCTTAGGTCTGACCACATTCATTTTATTATGGAAAATTCCAGCCATGTAATCACTTGCGATCCTATGACGAAAGATTCTGTTTTTACCAGAGTCCAGTAGCGCTCTAAAAATTGCATTTTGGGTGGTGAGTAGCTTTCTTCTGTGGATGGTATGGCCTTGCTCCAGAATGCTGTGTGTCTGTGCTGCAGTGCTTCTATTGAGCCTTCTACAGAAGCTTCTGTGGAATATGTTGCTTCAAAAGCCCAGGGATGCTTGGCGAATGGTTTTATCTTATGAATGCAAGGCACTCTAATTTTTCCTTTATTTTGTAGAGGGTGTCCAGGCATCCTCCAGAACTTGACTTTTAATAACCTCACCAATGTGGAAAGTCACTGAATCTTTGTAGGGGTTATCCTCCACTCTAACAAGTGTGTTTTACCAATGAATCCAAATTAATGGACATGCTTCTATCAAGCCCAATTGTTACGATGCCTTCAATATAGTGGACTAAAGCAAGGTTCTCTAATGTCCTCATGTTCTGAGTCCCTTTAGACTGCCTAGGTCAGAGAGCAAGAGAACTAACATAACTCCCAGTCAAGACCATAAATGTTTACACTTGTTCACCCAATGTGAATATTGTAAATATAAACAGCTTCTGATCCCCTTTCTAATGTGTAAGGTAAAGAACACATTTACTAAATCATTTGCTGCATACTATGTAACTGAATCTGTTTTTATCTGTTCTAGTTAGGGTAGCACATCTGGCACAGTGACTGTAACAGGGCTTACCATTTGGTTAAGTTTATAGTAGCCCACCACTGTTTACCATAATCCATCTATTACTTGTCCAGGGCAGACTAATGAATGAAATGGAAATATGATGGGACAGACATTCTTCTGTTTTTTAACTCTGAGGTTAGCACTAATCTCTGCTATGCCCCTAGGACAAAATATATTATTATTTTCTTTTGTTTTTTTTGAATTTCCTATCATGATGGGAGGGATGAGGGCACTTTATAGATCATTAAACCTATGTTAACATTCTACTAACTACTAAATATAACCTTTTTAATTATAGTCATGCACTGTATAACAACGTTTTCATCAACAATGAATCACATATGCGATGATGGTCAGAAAAATAGGCTAGATATGTAGTCGGTAATACCATCTAGGTTTTTGTAAGTACACTCTATGATGTTTGTACAATGATGAAATCACCTAATGATGCATTTCTCAGAATGTGTCACCATGGTTAAGCAATACATGACTGTATACACTTGGAAACTAGAGAAGTGATCTCTGAGTAGTTATGCGGACCCAACAGGCTCACTGTGAGACAAAAATAAGACAGAACTTCATTTGTTACTTGACACCCTCTCACACCTACTCTAAAAGGGAGGCCATGATGTCCCCAGGTATTGGTTCTTTCAGTATCAATACCAACTTATACCTAGCATATAGTAACCCTAAAGAGTTCTGGGTATTTCCCTTTCTCTCGTGAGTGGTGTAAGGAAAGTAGAAAAAGTTTAGTCAGTATCTCTCGCCTAGCATCTGTTACAAATGGGCAAGATTCAGCACAGTCACTAGAAACAAGTTATAGAAGTAGTGTAACTGCGCATATGTGCCCATTTACTGATTAAACATGATTGCTGTAATTATATAATACTTGGCTTGTGGCCGCTATTGTGTACTAAGAACATAAAAGTAACTGCTCCGAACTGCTGGTCAGCAGAGCATGGAGGGTTAGCAGAGCACGGAGTGGGGCAGAGCATGGAGCGTCGGTGGAGTAGAGCCTGAGCTTGTCTTGGAGGAATAAAGCATGTCTGTGAAGCTCACATCTGAAGAATAAAGTATGTCTGCCTTGCATAAAGCTGCCAGGGTCTTGTTTCAATTACCTGACTCAAGACTGCATGGGAAAGGGTAGAAGGATCTGAGATTCCTGCACCACAAGTGGCTACCCAAGTAAATGTAGGTCTCTTTGGAGAAGGCCAGCAGTAATCCCTACTGTATACATTTGCAGTAGTGTTACAGTGTATTTGCAAATGGGGACAAAACACCCAGGCAAAGCAACTCCCATTTGGCTGAGGGTAATTATCAAAAAAAGAAGGTAATTGTGAATTGTTACCAGCCAATAGTCACATCAGTAAGTTGAATTTTGATTGGTCATAAGTGTAATCCACAATAGATACATTATTATTTATCAGCTGTACAAAGGACAAAAATTTTAAGATCCCCTGTACTGGCCAGGTGGGAAAAAAAAAAAAAAAAAAAAGTCGATACATTAATAATGTACAATTTTGTAGAACTTTGGAGAAACTGAAAGCCCTATACATTGTTAATGTTATTTGAAATTATAATATCTGTTACACCTCTTTTCCATGTGTAACAGATACGAAGAAAAGAATTACATGAATACTCAAGCACTATGTATGCATTGAGGCCCAGACGGACCGCACTTTAGTAATTTCCCCATTAGTAGGGGCAAAACTAAATGTATCAGCCACCTACAAAGTTAGCCTCTCCCTTTTATTGTAAAGACAAGGAAGTTTTACAAGAAAATTCAGTTGATTTAAGCATTACAAAAACATAAGTATATTGGCAGAATTATGGCTAACAAATGGAAAACTAGTAACATCATTGAAATAAGCAAAGTGACATTCCATAATGCAATTTGCAAAAGATTAAGTCGATCAACCAAAAAAAATTGTTCTTAGCAAATACTATGTTTTCCTACAGCAATTTCCTTAGTATGTTTACACAGCAATTAAGTAAGGTTAACCTGCACCAAGGACATCTACCTTTTGAGCCAGCAAGTTTGCTGTGTTACAATTCTATATCTATATCAGAGGCTTTAGCCTGGGGGAAGTTTCCTGTCTTTTGCAAGGTTAACATTTCTATATGTAATTTTAAGAAGTTAGGCTAAACCTGAAACTACAGGGCTTTGGAAACTAGGCCCAGTGAAATACATTTGCTTTATAAATGTTAGCATACTCCACAAATAAAGTCATTGGAAGAATAATATGGCAAAGTCTATTAAAATGAATAATAAATATAACATTGAACCAGAAATTCTTGAGTATATTATACAGATGTGCTCAAACATCTGTGCACGCATATGCGCGCGCACGCGCGCACACACACACACACACACACACGCTAATGCTCATTTCAACCTTCCAATAAAAAGCTGAAAACTCTAAATATCAGTGAATGGGAGCTAGCTAAGCACATTGCATCACATTCCTAAAATACTATGTAGTTTTAAACATACACATACACTGAAAAGAAAGCATATATGAGCTGTAGGAAAAAGAAAAAATCAAGGTGCAGGACATGTAAATAAAATGCTCCCATTGCTGTTAAAAATGTGCTTATGTATGATGGCATGTGTGTATAAGTGTGTCTGTATTTATGCTTGTTTGTACACAGTATTAGTGTGAGAGTTAACAAGAAATAAAAGTTTGTTGACTCTGGTGGAGGGGATATTTTTCTTCATGGGAAGAAATTGAATTCTCACTGGACACCCATTTATATTATTTACATGTTTAAATTTATTTGTTTAATATTTTTTCATATAAGAATTATTTTTTAAAACAGCAAGTATATGCATATAAATACAGTGACCTCTAAGCAGCTTCAGTCTAAAAACAATAAAATAGCTAAATTATCTCCAGTAGACCAAGGTAAACAAAGTTAACGAAATGTAAATATATAGTTGAGTGAATGTTTT
Organism: Cynocephalus volans; assembly: GCF_027409185.1. Lineage (NCBI taxonomy): Eukaryota > Metazoa > Chordata > Mammalia > Dermoptera > Cynocephalidae > Cynocephalus > Cynocephalus volans. The sequence goes on along the minus strand of NC_084471.1, from coordinate 59,656,256 downwards.
ATGTCATATAGACCATAATTATTAGATAAAAAACAATAATTTTAAATTTAGGAAATACACTCAACAAACTGGTATTACTTATATTACTCCAAGCAGTGGGCTATTATTCTTCAACCAATTTCACTAGGATAGTGATAAGAATTTTTCTTTGAGGAAGAACAGATCACTAAATATCATGGTGACTCTCAAATATTTAAATAGTTAGAATAATGTACTTTCAAATGTTCCAAGACTGTGTTGTCTCAGAGTTTGTATTTCCAAAGTTAGCACTTTGGGCTCACGTTCCCTATACCCAGCATTAATTGCAATCTTACCACTCTTCCATAGCTGCTTCTTCATTACTTTCATGGAGTTTTATCCCTACCATTTCTAAAAACTCATCCAAATCTGAACAAACAGAAATATCTAGGATGAATAAGGTGAGTAATTTAACAACAAAAAAAGTACATTTTAATGTTCTCCTTGAAGCAATGATGGTTGAACTAATTTTCAGTATTTAGTATTAGCTAGGTATTCTCAGTTGGAAAATCCTCTTAGGACAGATTAAAGTCATGCACTTATAAGCCAGATGCCAGCTAGGGTCTCTTTGTCCCTTAATATTTAAAATATGACTTTTTAAATCCCTGCAGAAGAACAATACCCTTTTAAAGACTGTGCACATTCCCTGAGGCTAGCATTCGCATGGTCACTGCTGGTTCTGAGCTCTTGCTTTTCTAAATTAATTAAATTTAGGAATTATATGGTATTTCACTTGTGTTGTTCTGGTTATAACTTAATGAAATTTAGGTCTTTTATTTAATTTTTTCCTCAACAAGGCACTCACCTGGCATTAGTTTTCGTTAAAGATTTTAGAAAGATTTGGAAAATAAGGTTAAATATTTTAACGCCAATCAGTTTTTCTTCCTTCTTAGAACTGTTAAACTTGAGCTGTGTCTTAGTTCATTTTCTGTTGCTATAACAGAATACCTAAGATTGGGTAATTTATAAAGAAAAGAGGCTTATTTTGCTCATGTTCCTGCAAGCTGAGAAGTTCAAGATGGGGCAGCAGCATCTGGTGTCTTCTCAGCTACATGAAACATGGTGGAGAAATGAAAGGAAAACTGGGTACATATGAACAAGACCAAACACAAGAGGCAGACTCACTTTATAATAACCCACTCTCATGAAAATTAATCCATGAGAACTAGCCCAGTCTTGTGAGAAATACATTAATCCATCTAATGACCTAACCACCTCTTAAAGGGCCCACCTCCCAACACCATTACATTGGCAATTAAATTTCAACATGATTAATGGTATGGGAAAACAACATCCAAACTATAGCATTTCACCTCTGGCCCCCCAAAACTCGTGTCTTTCTCACATACAAAATACAATCATTCTATCCCGGTAATTCCAGAAGTCTTAGCTTCTTCCTGCACCAACTCAAAATTCCAAAGTCCAAAGTCTCATCTGAAACTCAAGGTGGACTCCTTTCAGTTGGGAGCCTGTACAACCAAAAGCAAGTTATCTACTTCCAAGACACAACTGTGACACAGGCATAAGATAAACATTCTCATTCTGAAAGAGAGAAAGAGGCCAAAAGAAAGGAGTAAAAAGCCCCAAGCGATTTCAAAACCCAGCAGGGCAGACATTAAGCCTTAAGGCTGGAGAATAATAACCTTTGACTCTATGTTCTGCATCTTGGACACACCAGTGCAGGAGGTTAGGTCCTTAAGGCCTCAGGTAGACTCACCCCTATGGCTTTGCTGGGTGCAGCTCCCTTTGCTGCTGTTATGGGTTGGAGTTGCACACAGGTGCCTGCAGCTTTCCCAGACAGTCATTTCATGCTGCTGGTGTCTCCACAGTCTGGGGTCTTGTCAGTGGCCCCACCACCATGGCTCCACTAGGTTTTGTTCTAGTAGAAACTCTCTATGGTGGTTCTGTTCCTACAGCTGATTTCTGCCTGGGCACCAGGTAATTCTATATATTCTTTGAAATCTAGGTGGAAACCACCATGCCTTTAAAGCTCTTGCATTCTTCATGCCTGAAGAATTAATACTATATGGACACTGACAAGGCTTACTTCCAAAACTGCAACATGAGCAACACCTGAGGAAATCTGAGCCACAGATGAGCTACTGATGAGCACTGCATAGAAATGTGGGCAGCAGAGACTCAAGGCGGCCCTGGACAGTGCTCTGTCCCTCAAAACCATTTTGACCTTCTAGGCCTCTGAGCATGTGAGGGAAGGGGCAGCCTTGAGGATCTCTGAAATGCCTTTGGGGCCATTGTGTTGTCTTTGACTATTAGTACAAGGTTCCCTTTCAGCCATACTTGTGTCTTTAGCAAATGGTCAGTTGGCCACCCCTTTGTAAGCTTTTTCACTCTTTACATTGCCAGGTTGTAATTTGTTAAATTCTTATCAATCTGCTTTCCTGGTAATTATAAATTTTGTTTTTAAATGATCCCTTTGCTCCCAAAACTCACTGTTAGTGGCAAAAGTAATCACACAGCATTCTGAGTGCCTTGCTGCTTAGAAATTTCTTCCACCAGATATGTTATTTCATCATTTTTAGTTTAGCCTTCCACAAAGCTCTAGAGCATGGACACGATGCAGCCAATTTCTTTGTTACTGCATAACAACGATGGCCTTTACTCCAGTTCCTGGTAAAATATTTCTCATTTCCATCTGAGACCTCATCAGAATGAATTTATTGTCCATATTTCTATCAGCATTCTAGTCATGACCATTTAAGCAATCTCTAAGAAGTTCCAGGTTTTTCTAATCATCTCATATTCTTTTTTTTTTTTTTTTTTTTTTGGTTGTTGTTCTTTGTAGATTGAATATAAGTTATTGGATTTAAAAAAAATTATTGAAACATAAATGACCTTACATATCTGTGGAGTACCACATTGAATATCAATACCCGTGTGTGCAATATGTCATGCTCAAATCAGGATAATTCATATATTCAGCTGATACAAGGTAATCATCTCACTGTCTGATCCCTCACCAGAATCACCCTTAATGCTCTGTTCATAGCCATACCAGATTTTTCTAGCCTATTTCTTCAAATTCTTCCAGCCGCTATTCATTCATTACTCAGTTCCAAAGCCGCATCCACATTTTCAGGTATCTGTATAGTATCAACTCACTTATTGGTACCAATTTTATGTCTTAGTGTGTTTTCTGTTACTACAACAAAATACCTAAGACTGGGTAATTTATAAAGGAGAAAGATTTATTTTGTCAAAGTTCTGCAGGCTGTAAAGTTCAAAATTGGATGATCACATTGACAGCTTCTGGTCAGGGCCTTGTGCTGCATCAAAATGTGGCAGAGAAATGGAAGAGGAATTGGGTGCACATAAAACGAATGGAAGAAGAACTGGGTGCATGTAAAAAGAATGGAAGAGGAACTGGGTGCATGTAAAAAGAAATGGAAGGGGAACTGGGTGCATGCAAAAAGAAATGGAAGGGGAACTGGGTGCATGCAAAAAGATACAGCTTCAGTCTATATCAACCCACTCTCACAAGAACTTAATCCATACCTACAAGAACTAACCCAGTCTCATGGAAAAAAAAGAAAAGAAGAGCATTAATTCATCTTAACAATCTAATTACCTCTTAAAGGTCCCACCTCCCAGCATCATTACATTGGCAACTAAATTTCAACATGAGTATTGGTGGGGACAAACCACACCTAAACCGTAGCAAGTTGGTCTTAATCACTCTCCACGTCTTCCCCATCACCTCTGAAGATATTGAGATACTTGCATATATAGCTTTCTCCAACATGGTAGAAAATTTTTATTTATTTTTATTGATTAATGGCTCAAATTTTTTCTAAAGTGCTCAGCATTATTTTACTTTAGATAGGTACAGAGAGCTAATGGACTCAATAAGTCTCCCTTCACAGCCCAAAGGAACATTTTGATAAGTAAAGATCTCTTTTTGCTCTCTGGTAAAACCAAAACTAAAACATAAACAGTGAACTGTCAAAAAGGAGTAAGATATGAAAGACCTTTATCCAAATGTTTAGTGTTGCCCTGAGTATATTCAGTGGAAATGTCGTCTTTGCTCTTCTAGGTTTTGGCTCATATACAACGGTAGGAAATTTGCTTTAACTTAACGAGCAGTCCAAGTTTCTCTTTAATGAAAAGCCTCTATTAGAATACCATGGCTTAAGAAGCCATAGGAAAATTACAAAATAAAGCCAAGAGCTACAGAAAACTAAAGAGATGAACTTTGGGAGGTAATCAGTGTTATTGTTGCATAATATAAAACACATAAGCTAAACTTATATCTGGTCTGAATTGCATCACATACCATTTAATATCATCATGGTTGCATAATTTGGGTGAACTTCAGATGAATTTGGTATTCCCTACACTGTTATCACTCTCATGCACAGTAACTTTAATTATCTGAAATTTTCAAAGCATGATAGATATATGGATGTTGGACTTACAAAGAAACTAAGAGCCTATGTATACTCCAATCCCTTTATTATGTAAATAAATAAATTAAGCACAAAATAGTGATATATATTCATCAAAACCATATAGAGAAATGGCAAAGTTAGGAATAGAATGCAGGTTTTCTGCCGTTCACCCCTGAGCTCATTCTAATACTAGTTTTAGTTTTATTTGGATAAAGTTTAAAATGTTATACTACTTACTTACTTATACTGGAAAATGTTTACTTAGTTATTTATATTTATATTTAGCACATTATAAGTGTATTTCCAGAATGTTGTATGTAAAAATAATATAAATATTTTAAATTAAATTTAATAAGCATTGTAAGGGATATCTTTGTAAAACAAAGTATCTTTTTTTAAAATTTAATTTTCTTTTGTTAATATACAATGTGATTGATTATTGTGGCCAATTCCCAAAACCTCCTTCCCACCTCCCTCGCCCCCCTCCCTCCCAGGAACCTCCTTTCTGTTCGCTTGTCCTATCAACTTCAAGGAATTGTAAGTGTTGTGTCTTCTTCCCTCCCCCCACCCAGAAAACAAAGTATCTTTGAGCAATGTGAGAAATCTCTCGTTTATCTGCTTAGATGCTAAAGATATTTATGTCTAACTATCTGCATCTACATCCATATTTATGTATATTTTACTATGTCCAAATAATATAATTTCTCCAGATTAACCTTGTCTCCTTTTATCAGGAATACAATTTAAGGCGTTCTCTAAAGCAAAAATTAAAAAAAAAAAAAAAAAAAAAAAAAACAACTTTTAAATCTGTATTTATAAACACTATCTTTGTGTGGCAGATATTTGCCAAGAGGCTATGCCAAATCAGCATGTTTTTAAAACCAAAAAGATATATAGAAATAAATGTTTCAATGCTCTTTAAAACCAAAGTTCTGAACTAGTGAAGGTTTGCTTCTTGCCAAATTAAAATTAAAATAGTAATTGTTTTAAGCTGTGCATCTAAAATTCACATTTGTCTAAATTTTCAGTATTCAAAATTGAAAATATTATTGATTATATTTGAAAGAATTTATTGAAAAAGTTTGGTATTCTCCCATACTCGACAAGTAATTTTAGCTAGATATATTCAAAATGTCCAAAAGCAACTAATACTTTCAGAGAAGACAAATAGTAGATTTAATTTAAATAGTCAAAAATTACATTGCCAATAAATATTACATTAATAGTCAAAATGTGGGCATAAAACCAGAATCTTATATCTTTTTGTTAAAATTTTTCATGAAATTAAAATTTGAAAAGTAATTGGCTCAAACATGATATTATTGAATTGGCTTAGCATAAAGATCAGGTTTTTGGTTTTGGTTTAAACTTATTATACTGTGACTTTTTCCTATTTCCATCTCAAGAGAATGCCCTTTCTTATTTAAATGCATGAGGAATTTAGGAAAGTAAAATATTGAGTGCCATTACATATGCATGTAAAACCAATTAGGGCACGTAGCATTCATTATTATGATTTCAATTAAAATTACCTTAATTATCTTGTAATTTTTAATTAAATGCATATATGATGACCTGCATTTTGTGGACTTCTGTTTTGTCAGGTCTGCCGCAGGCCGACCCGAACAGCCCTAGCCTCGTTCCTTTCAGTGGGCGAGCAAATGGCCCGGATTCCTCTTTCCCTCCTGTCCCCTTTGGAAGGAGACAGGGGAAGAGAGCCGTGAAGAGAGGTGAGCACACCGCTGCCCCCAACCAGCCCAGTTTAAAGGACACTCAGACGCAGTGGGGGTTCTGTCGAGCAGTTCCGTTTATTATCACACAAGCACTTGCTTTTAAAGGCAAATGGGGAAGGGAGGTTTTTTACATAATCTTATCAGCTTAAAGGTCTCAATGCCTAGCTATTGCAATCACGCAGTGTTCACGAGCACGGAAGCACGTATTTGGCCAATAAGGGCTAAGGCAATGTTCCCGCAGACACCCCCACCCTACTTCCTCCCGGTGCCGTCTTAGGCTGCCAATTAATACGCCCTTGTGGGCCCATAATGGCACCACTTGTAATGTCACTTAAGGTGCTGTTAGTTTTTGAGGCCCGACACTGTTTTATTTGTTTTGTCTTGTTTTGTTTTAAATTGGTCCTGCTCAGTCATAGTTTTAATATTAAATATATAAAGAAAACTGCAAAACATTATTGGGTTAGTGTTTGTATCTTATTTTCATGGAAAAATAATTTATTTCAGACAAACATTTTATATCCTAAGTAAAATTAATCTTTCATATCAAACAGAATGATGTATCATAGGAAATGTAGAATTTCACATTTAAAAAGAAAGAATGTGATTTATTGTGATTAAGAGAGAATTAAAGCCATGGTTTATGAGAACGTGTAAAGAAATTCATTCACAATTTCAAGTAAGGTAGTATATGTAGATCCACTTGTAAATAAGCACCAAAGAACTAAAGCTGGTAAGCCTGGTAAGCTTAAAAATATTGTTAATTTTGAGAAATAAATGGTAAAAGAAAGCAGTATCAGGATTTCAACAATAGTTTTAGATTTTTGTAAAAATATAGGAAATCATGGATTCCTTTAAAACTTTAAACTTGTAAACATGATATTCATACATATAACGTTAGATTTTATAGTATTTTGAAGTTTACACAATGTTTTTATATTTTTTTCTCATTTAATCTCCCCAACCAGCCCTGTACAGGATACAGGGAAATCTTGTTACGTGGTAGATTAGACAAAAGTATTTACATCTCTGCTCCCATACTGAAACGTTGTTAGTGTGACTGCAACAACAACAAAATGTATAAATGTGTAAACACACAAAAAAAAGATTGAAAAAAGGAGACAATGTTGAATAAAAATTGTCAAAATGTAGTGAAAATAAATAAAAAGATTTAGAATAGCTGAAAAAGCTACACATCAAAGGCCTGTAAGGGATTACTAATGACAAGAAAGACAGTTCAAACCACGTAATTCCAGAGATCCCAAAAATTTCAATCCAGCAGGTGATGACAAATGCAAGGTGGGGAATTGGCTAAAAAGAGGGGGAAGGGATGAGTGCCTACATCAGAAGTAGTGAGATCCTCAGATCCCTTGCCTTATTTCTCACATCTGCATAAAAATCTCTCCTCCCGTAAAGATTATTATATTTTATATACGTAAATTGAAATAAAGAGACTAACATCCTAGGGAGGTAAGACAGAGTGAAAAGCTGGGTAAAGGTGACAGAAGAACAGGGAAACGAGTGAAAGTCTTCATCCCTCCAACCTTCATTTATGGCTAGGCTTCAAGAATACTGAAATCCATCTGAGTGTGCAACCCTCCGGAAGGAGATGGGAGCATTTTTCTTTGAAGAAAATGGATAGCCTCAAAGAAAACACAGGGGGAAAAAAAAAAAAAAACCCTACAGATTCTGGTATTTGGGCTTTCTATTAGTAATAACAGTTACTCCTCAACTGATCACCTTACAGTGAAACACACCATGTGGCTGGCGTTCCCCATGCACACTGATCGCAAACGTTATGCAAATGAACAACAAAGATTTCCAGACATTTGAGGAACGCATCCAACACGAAAGCCACAGAGACCAAAACCAAAATCAAAGAAAGGAAGAGAGAAGCTGGAGAGTACTCAGATACAATGCGGGAAGTCTAAGAATAAGATCATATAACATATCCCGAGAAAGACAAGAGAAGAAAGCACATCCATGGAAAATGATTGAATGTTCTAAAAATATAGTAAGTAAGGGCTTTAGGGGCTTACAAATATGATCACAGAAATAAGAAACTTCAAAAAAAGGTGCTGGAAAATCAAATGGAAGCAAGGAGAATAGAAAGACATAGATTCAGTCTAGGTATTCAAAATCTGAATACTAAGAGTTTCAGAGAGGCAAGAGACTATGAAAGGGCAAAAATTAGTAAATTATAAAAGAAATGTATCCAGCACCGAAAGGCACATTTGCAGTTTAAAGTGCCTATGAAGTGTCAAACACTACCAATTGTTGGATGAATGGGAGGGGGGGGGAATGACAGCAATATATCCCATCATAAAATTTCAAAACACTGGTACATATTAAAGCCTAGGGGGGGAAAATAGGATACTCACCAAAGATAAGGAATCCAAACTTATTTACTTATTATTTATTTATTTTTAAAGAAACTTTTTGGAGGATTATTTTATTTTATTTTAATTTATTCAAAATATTTTGACGTTTGCTTGTACATTATTGTGGGGTACAATGTACTCTGTCAATACATGTGTATAATGCACATTGATTCACTTAGGGTAGATAGCATAGTTTTGTACCCATAAGTCAACTACTTTTCCTCCTCTCCTCTCTACCCCCATGGCCTCTGGTAATGTTTATTCTACTATCTACTTTCATGAGAACCACGTTATTATTATTTTTTTTTAGATTCCGCATGCAAGTGATATCATGCAGTATTTGTCTTTTTGTGCCGGACTTATTCAGTTAACATGATGGTTTCCAGTTTCATCCATGTTACTACAAATGATAGGATATAATTTTCTTTATAGCTGAGATGTATTCCATTGTGTATGTATATCACAAGTTTTTTTACCCATTTTATCTGGTGATGGACATATAGGTTCATTCCATCTCTTGGCTATTGTGAATAGCGTTGTGATTAACATGGTAGTGCAGGTGTCTTTTTGATATACTGATTTCATTTCCTTTGGGCATATACCCAGTAGTGGAATAGCTGGGTAATAAGGTAGATCTATTTTTAGTTCTCTGAGAAATCTCCATACTATTTTTCACAGTGGCTGTACCAATTTACACTCCTACCAGCAATATAGAAGAATCAGGAATCCAAATTTAAAAGAATCTCTCATATGTATTTGTGGGGTACAGTGTGTTATTTCAATACCTGCATATACTGCACGATGATTCACTTAAAGTAGGTATCATAGTGTCAAAGAAAACAAAAAATTATAATTTCTGATATTTGGGTTTTCTAAAAAATATGACTTATTCCTCAACTGATCACCCTACAGTAAATGTTAAAGTATTTTTAATAAAGAAAAATTATCTCTCATTAACAAAACTACATACTAGAAAATAACATAAAAATTTCTTTAAAATTCTGAGCAAAAAATATTATCTAAAAATCTATACCCAGCCCCCAACCCTCCAAGATGCCCCAAACAAAAGAGTATAAAAGAAAGAGGTCACTTAACAAACCTAGAAATTCTTAAAACAGGTAAGTTTCCTTCATAGGAAACGATGAAGAATGTGATGCATTAAAATGATAGAATCAAACAGAAAAGAAATTAGCAAGGAGTCCGGGAAACAGTTCAACACAGAAATGAGGCAAACGAGAGTCTCTGGAAGACAGCTGTGTATCAGGCCTAGACAGTAAACAGTACAGACTGGAGTGGAAGGATGGAGCCTTCAGTGGGCTTCTGATAATGGAGTGAGAGGGAAGGAATGACTGAATACCTGATGTGTAACATGATATGGAGAATATCATTTACAGAGTATATAATTTCATTGGAAAGAATTAGAGATAGTGACACAGAAAACAAAAGGGGTACAAACCGAGTAAATCATTAACTCCAGAAGTACAAAATGTTATTGAATATAAGAAAAAGTGATCATGGTTCACCACTTGAGTCATCAGTAAACAGCACATAAATAGGTAGAATAAATACTGAAGTCTGAGTTAATTAAAAAAAAATGTATATGCATGCATACATACATATATACAAAGTTTTGAGATGGATGGAAAAAGTATGTGCCTAAGTCAGTAAGTGTATCATTGTTAAATCTTCATCCTTCATGAAAGAAATTCAGTATACAATGTTTAAATTAGTAAAACAAACTCAGCAAAATGTATTATTTTGAAGTACAAAGTGAATTTCTGTGGGGGAAATACAACAGGAGATTTTTGGGGGACTTAGTTCAAGAAACTGCTGTTTTAAAATTTTTTAATTGAGATAAAATACAAATTACATACTCTCTTAGTTCAGCAGAGAAGGGAACAGCTTCATCCTATGCTTTAGGGAGAGACAGAGGTTTGAGAGACAGGGGTGGTTAGGGGGAAAAGTCAGAGACAGCTTGAGGCTGCTTCTTTCAGCAATGTCAAAGCACCACATTTTGGGGTAACAGCCTCAGAGCCCCAACATTCTGAAAATGCTATCTTATCACCCACTTCATGATCAAAAGGTGGTTGCCACAGCTGCAGATACTAAATCTGTGTTCAGTATAGGAAGTGGTGAGGAAAAGGGAGCCAATAGCAACACCACAACAGCTTCTTCCTTAATCAGGAAGGCAAAAGCTTTATAAAAAGTTCACACTAGTGTTTCATTAATTAGGCTGCTCAGTGGCCTATGTTTACTCATTGCTGTAAGAGAGGGTGAACATAGTATTAAGATGGGGCTGCCCTGAAACAATTTCAACATTCTGTCTTCAAAGGAAACAGAGGGGCATAGATAATGAGTAAACATTAAAACATTTATTAAATCCACATTTATTATACCTACAAATTTCAGAGTCTGATAACACCAACAGAATCAAAAATTTTAAATATCTCATAGGGTAGAATAGGGAATCAAATTATATATGGCATGAAGAATGGAAAAGAAAGGAAAACACTATTTTATACATACTTTGTGAAAGACAGTTTACATGCATTTTTCTCATTTAAGTGAACAATTGATATACAAACTCAGGTTTGTTGGATTCCAGTTCTCATGTTCTTTACACTATACATTATGTAGGAGGTTTTGTTCATTTTAGTAGGGAAGGATGAAATCTAAACTCATGCAATGACTCTTTTGGGGGGGCAGCTGGCCAGTACAGAGATCTGAACCCATGACCTTGGTGTTACCAGCAACACACTCTCCCAAGTGAGCTAATTGGCCAGCACCTGGCAATGATTTTTTTTGCAAGCACATGTGGAAGTTAGTGTTAAAAATCATTTGAAGAGTGTTTATAAGGCATAGTTTACTGTAAGCTCCCAATATGCCAAGGAAAATAAGACAATCAGAAATTCCATATGTCTACCTCAATCAAATATCTTCCAATTCAGAAGGGATTCATTATACAGTACATGAACCAACTCATGTAAGATATAGTAGCTGTGATTTTCATAAGCCACACGTTGATATGTGAAAAAATCAGGACTGTCTGTTTTGATTTATACCTGGACTTTATATTTATTTAACATTTCTATTTTAACCTACTGCCAAAAATTTAATTCAGTCCTTGCTGGGAAAATTAAATTAAATTCAAGGATTCTTTTCAATAGTTTTAAGTTCAAAACTTCCAGCTCATTCTCTCTTCTCCCTGGGGTTACTTCTGCATGCCTACTTTATACAATTGTATGATATCAGGGGAGGAGTTGTGAAATGGTGACTTAAATCAATCTTATTCTGTTTTCTGGGACATATACTATTGTCTTTGATTTTAGTCTTATTCTCTTTTCTGAGACACATACTATTGCCTTTTGACTTTATTGCCTACCCTGGTGTCTACTGAGAGGACAAATATCCTGTTGGCTTCCAATCTCAAAATCCAGTAAGTCATATATAGTACTGTCTCTAGTCATTATTGGTGGCCAGCCCTACCACCTTCAGATCATGGTCTCTTTCTTTTAACTAATTTCTCTGCCTTATTTGGAGGAATAGAGAAGGTAAGGCCCAATAAATCTTTAAGATGCAAAGAAAATTCAGATTCATCTTATTTAGGAATCCTTTGCTCTGGCCATTTATTCTCCTTTATGAGGCTGTTGATTCCAGAATATCAAATGGCCTAGGACACATAACTACCTTTACTTCACCTATGGTAACGAATTATCACTCAAGGGACTCTTCTGTGAAAGCTGTAAAAGCTTTTACTTTTTCTGGATTCTCCACACAGTCCACAATGTAAACACAAAAACATTTTGATCAGAGATGGGAATAGAGATATTTACCTTTGGAAGGGATGTGAATTCTCAGTATTATCAAGTGTGAGTCTTTAATGCTAATGAGTATGTTAAACTTTTTGGCATGTGAAAGTCAGACAAAGACAGCTTTCAGGGATTAGGAGAAGGAGAAAAAGGCAAGAACATTTGGGAAAAAAAAAATGGGTCAAGGAAAACAAGAGTAGTAACACAGCTACTGAAGAACTAAAATATGTCTTTAGTGGACAACATAGTACTAAAGCAAAGACAAGCTTTCTCTTATTTTTTGTCTTTATAGTAAATTAATAAATAGTTCTCCAACTATTTTAAATGTTCTTATTTTCAAATGAGAAATGGTAAATTCAAGTTTTGTACTTCTTTTTAAACTTTATCTCCAGAATGCTGAAGCTAAATTGTGTGCATCCCTGTAAATTAATTAAATGACTCCCCACTCCTGTTTAGGGTAGAGTATATTGAGGACTGTAACATATTTGTCTAAAGAAATGGGATTTGCAAATCTCTGTGCCCAAACTATCCTTTTTGTGATGATATAACACTCATGTTACCCATTGTAAGAAATATTCTATATATTGTCCATAATCATTATTATGCTAGGGCTAGGATGTTCTATTTACTGCACAAAATCACTCACACTTTTAAAAATGGTACATTGTACTATGTGAGAAGCATACTTCCAAGGAAAAGATAAAATTTCTCTATTTAGGTATATAAAAAAGACTAGAAACATGCATTCTTCAAAAAGAAATATAATCATGAGATACGTCAGCTGCAGCTGTAATGAACACCTGAGACCTGTAACTCCTAACTCATGAAAGTTATTGGTCTCTCCTTATAAGTAAATGAAAGATATAGCTTTCTTTGGATGAACTATCTTGTACATTTTTGGTAACTTCTAGGGCATTTCAATCCACTAGAAGATCGTGTAAACCCTCTATTTTGTTTTCCCTCCATTTAAAATTAATTTTCCCACAGTCCATAGGAGATTATTAAAAGATTACATTAATTCCTAATCTACCTACTTAAAGACTGTTAAATTTAGACTACATAATGGGTTCAAAGTATAAGTGATTATTTTCATGAATTGAAATATTAACATTTTTCTGTATGCATGGTAGCAATACTCTTACTTTGCCAGAAATAATGTGGATTTTTTAAACTCATTTTTGTTCTCATCTCTGCTTTTTATTTTCTTGTCACTTAGGATTTTTTTATACATGTTAAAAGTGATCCTTAGCCTTAGACAGATTCTTGACATATCATTCTTATGCACAGTTAAAAACACAGAGAAATCATTTTGAGTATGGTATTTCTAAGACAAAAACAACATCACAATTGCCACCAGGATAACAGTGATCATAAGATCATTTTGATTCTGGAGGTGCCAAAATGTGATAATAATACAGTAATAAATGCCATCATACCTACCACCTTTCTTAAGAAATAGGACAATTTACAATAAGCTGATGTCTCTCTTGCATGCCTCCCTGATCACATCTCCCTACTATCTACCTGAGAAGAAATCACTATTTTAAATTTTGTGTTTATCATTCCCTAGTTTTTCTCTATGATTATGTTTAAAATTTATCCTAAACAGCATATCATTTGGTCTTATTTTTTAATTGGTCTGACAAGAGAGCTATACTGTATGTATTCTTCTTTGACCTTTTTTTAAACTTATTATTATGTGATATTCATCTGCATTAATATGCATATCTGCTTTTCAATTTCAATTTTGTATAGTATCCCACTGTACACAGATAATTCAATTTATAATTCTTCTCTTGATGGACATTTGGGTTATTTCTAATGTTTCGGTATTACAAATGCATCTGCTATAAAAATTCTTATAGTTGTTTCTTGTAATGCATGTATGAAGATTTCTCTGGCGCAGATATCTAGGAATGAAATTGCTAGGACTAGATTGGTGTTGTCCAATAGAACTTTCTGTGATGATATGAATGTTCTGTAAATCTGGGCTTACAGGTTGTCCCTAGCCACATGTGCTGTTGAACACTTGAAATATACTTAGTTCAGGCTGAGGACTTAGATTTTTAATTCTATGTATTTTCACTAATAGAAATTTAAGTAGCCACATGTAACTAATGGTTAAAATACTAGGCCATGTAGATTTAGGTGACAGACTTTGCTATTTTGTTGGCCAAAATTCTGATCTACTCTTTCTCCTTCCCCTGAAGGGTTAGGAATCCAGCCCCTGTTTCCCAGCCCACAGTCTTGTGGAGCTAAATCTAGAAAGAGGTTGAGGCAAACGAACACTCCTATTGGCTTTATGAGCATGGATATAATATAGGGCTCCATATAAAACGAGATGGAAATCTCAAGTGCAGCATAGCTGACATCACAGAATCCATTGTGAGGTCACTTCCAGGCTGTGGAACATGGGGATTAAAGCAGAAGATAGCATTTTGTTCTAAAAATGTATGCTTTTCTTTTATATTACTCATTTCAACTGCTGTAAAGAAAGCTGGTATTGGCTTTATAAAGATACTTCCCTAATTTCTGGTCCTTCTTGGAGCTTTCCGCTCTGGCTTTTATTTAATAGGCTTCAAAGATACTGTCCCTTTGGCCTCAGATTTTACAGTACTGGTGATCTTCAGTGCTCCACCTCCTGCTCTGTGTATGGTGGCTTCATATTGCTATGCCTCCACAATCTTAGACACAGTGTCCACACCTCTCATGTAGTAAAAAAACTCTTTTTGTAAGACAAACTTTGAAATTCCTCAAGAAGCAGCTAATTCTGCAGGGTCTCTTACTTGTAGAACTTGAACTAGTGCACAGGTTTCTACTCAATTATTAAGATGCTCTAAGTTCCTATAGAGGGTTGTTTGGTTAGTGATTTTGTAAGTGAAGGACCTAAGTCTGCTGCTTCCTGGACTTCTCTAGATTTATTTCTTTTTCATCTGCTCTATTCCATGTTTGGCTAAGGACCGGCGAAAGAATAACCTTAAGTTTTCTGTGGTGTCAGTTGCTACTCCAGTTCCTTCTGCTGCCCTTTGACAGGGCCTGAGTTCATGACTGAAAGCACACAGAGCATATGCTTGGTGTGAATGCACTGGGCATTTCATGACAAAGTATATGTGGAAAGCATGTTGGAAGTTATGCTGCTTCCCTCAGCATAACTAAAAGATGTGGTTCTAAACAGCTCAGAGATATATGTGTAGGCTTTGGTGCTAACCTTATCCTAATATTTTTCTGGATTCTTCTTTTCCTCTACACTATAATGGGATGCTCACTGTGTCCCCAGCTGTGCTCTTAGGAGATAAATGAGTTTATCTTCAGGCATGGCTACTATTTCTGAAGATCCCTAAATGGAATCTTTCCAAACTTCAAGGGAAGTATCCTGGTTAACTCTAAGGTATTTGTAGATGTGTTCAGACTCTTTCCTTAGTGACCTGACCACATCAAGTAAAGAATCAGAAGAGACAATTTAAATAAACTACCTGAAGAGTGCACAGCTTACCAGTGGCAAATCTGGGATTCAAACCCAGATTACCTAGTTCTGAAATTTGTGCTTTGTAAAGCTTGCTATACTTCATACTGATGCTGTCATGAAACTTGTCACAGTTTCAGTTTAACATTTGTGTCTCATTTATGGTGAGCACTCAAAAGGTTTGTTGAATAAATAAATAAACCTCATACATGTAAATGGAGCAAAGATGCAAGTGAATATAGTGGCAGGTGGCATTTAAGGTAGGCAGGCATAGGCATACCATTGTAATGGGTTGTCACATACAGAGGCTACATGAAGATTCCAGGACATAGGCGGTCAGTCAGTGTAAGTGAGATCAGGCAAAATATCATGCCATATGGGCCATGGGTACAGAGGTAAAAATACATTTCATTTCCTAGGAGGTCATGTAATCTAAAGTAGCTACAAGTACATGAAAACATATGAAAACCATTAAGGACTCAATCGTGAAATGAATTTATCATGTCAGAGCCAGATAAATGAGAATCTTTACTTGTTTCTAAGTTCCAATACTCCTTGTATTCACCTGCCAAGGAAATATTTGCTCCAAAAACCTAAGGATCCAGGGAATTAGAGATAGACATCAATAATTTGTTACTGCATCATCTGAATCTGGCATTACTGATGAATTCTTAATCAAATTTAATGCTTATGGAATGGAAAGTTCTGATGATTTGAGTTCCTGCTTAATTGTGAACACTTGCCTCAAACGTTGAACAACTTCGTAGATTATATCATAAACACTCGTTCCTATTATCTTATGTCTTAATAGATTAGTGCAATGCAATTTATTTCACTATGTTTTAAAGACAGTTCATTTAAAAAATAATTGGCTGGGATGAGTTCACATGCATTATTTAATTCATTCAATATTCAAATCATCCATTCCTTATTCAATAAGCATTTAGTTTGTTAGATTCTGGGAGTAAAATACTAAAAAATAAAGGTGCTATTGCTATCCTCACAATGTGTGGAGATATGATAGGATGTTGTAGTAATATGCAAAAATCATTGTGACAGAAACATATAGGGTGCTGTAAGAACAAACAACAAGAGCACATGACTCAGCCTAGGGTAGTTATAAAGAAAACATTTCCTAAGTATCATTCACACTATGAAAACTATGACAATATAAAACAATGTATTATTACATTTACATTTTATACAATTTATTTAGACTTCAGTGTTGGAAATCAATTGACAGGGATAAAAAATGCATTATATATATATATAATACACACACATATATATATACACACACAATGGAATAGTATTCAGCCTTCAAAGAAAAGAAAATCCTGTAACATGATATAATGTGGGTAAACATTGAGGAAATTATGCTACATGAAATTAGGACAGTTAGAAAAAGGACAAATTATGTATGATTCCACTATGAGATATCTCAAGTAGTCAAACTCATAAAAACAGAAAATAAAATGGTGATTACCAGGGGCAGGGCAAGCATAAAATGGGGAGTTGTTTAGTAGGTATACAGTTTCAGTTTTGTGAGATAAAAAAGTTCTAGAGATCTGTTGCAGAACAACATGACTATACTCAAAATTACTTTCCTGTTGACTTAAAAATGATTAAGGTGGTAAAGTTTATGTTACATGCTTTTTACCACAATTTTAGAAATTTTTTAAAAGGTAGCAATACTGAAGGCAGATACAACAATGATTAAATTCTTATAAAAATCCAGTTGAGAAACCTGGTGACTTCACGTCAGGTAGCAGTAGTATACATGAAGAAATATTTTTTTTTAGAAAGTAGAATCAATTTGACCCATGCCATTCATTGCTCTGGAAAAAATCAGATGCAGAACTAGTTTGGGGAAGAAAAGAAAAATTTTACTTCCAATATGTTAAGTTTGAAGTGTCCATCAGTTGTCCATAGACTATTGGAAATATGTGTCTGGACCTTCAGAAAAAAAGTTTTAACTATTAAAATAGATTCAAGGGTCATCAGTATTCAGCAGTTACCAATACTCTTTCTGAAATAGACTTTTTCATGGCAATAAGTAACAATAAGAATAATTCCCAATCAGAAAACAAGAATAGCCTGTGGGGGAGTAATTATAAAGTGTCTGTTTTAACTGGAGGAAGGACGTCAATAAATGGAAATATGCTAGAGTTTTTCTTTAAAACGAAGGGTCAGCAAAGGAGGCAGAGAAACCAAATTCAGAGAATCAAATGGGAAGAAAAAGTACAGTGCAGCATTATAAACTCAATGGAAGAGACCTAGTTGAAGGATTACAAAGGATATTCCCTGTCACCTGTGATAAATAAATAAATAATGATTGTAGTGAAAAAATTAATGAAATATTAAGGACAGAAGCAAAATTGCAATTGGTGAAGAATAATATGAAAAGAGAAAATAATGACAGAAAAGTTTAAATAATTCTTTGTAGAACCCTGACTTTTAAGGGAATTAACCAGAGCTTTAACTGCATATGGAATTAGAGTTAGGGGTATGAGGTGGGCATAATTAAATGTTGACTGGAAGAAACCAATAGAAAGAAAAATAGTTGAAACATAGATATGTGATATATATCACATGTATTATATAATGTGTAAATTTGTTCTTAACAGCAGAAATTTTTTAAAAAAGCTACATTTAAAAGATTTCTTAAATATGTCATTGAGATGTATAAAATATAACATTCTCATGTAGGGAAGATGTAGAATTTGGAGGCTTGACAACAGTGGAGAAATTTAGAAAAATACACTGGAAACAATGGAGAGACACTTGTTTAAGAAAATGCAGTACTGAAAGACAGAATTGAGATTACATGAAAAAGATTTTAACACCAGTCTTCACAGTTGTCTTATTTTCTCTAGCAGGGCTCAGCAACTGTGTTAGTTATCTATTGCTCTGTAACAAATTATCCCAATACTTAAAATAACAAACTATTATTATGGGTCAGGAATCAAGGAGCAGCTTAGCTCTGTGGTTCTTGCTCAGAATCTCTCATGAAGTTGCAGTTGAGCTATAGTTTCTGAAGACTTGATGAGAGCTGAAGAATTCACTTCCATTCTTACTCACAGAGCTACTGCAAGAGACTTAGTGAAGCCTCCTCAGGAGAACCTTTCCATGTGCCTGTTCACAACATGGCTTCCCCCACAGCAAGTGCTCAGAGAAAGAGACAGACAGTGTCATGTAAAGTTGTCGTGCCTTTTACAACTTATTCTTGGAAGTTATATATCATCACTTTTGCTGTATTCTATTTTTTTTAATTACGTTAAATTTATTTTTTATTTTAACACAGTTGAGTGTACATATTTGTTGGGTACAGAGTTGAGTATCAATATCTGTGTGCAAGATGTGATGCTCAAATCAGGATAATTAGTATATTCAACACTACACAATGCAATCGTATTTCATGTCCCTTTGCTAATTCTTCTCTTATCCTCCTTCCCCTTTCCCTTTCCCACCTCTAGTAATCTCAGTTCTTTTCTCTCCTTTTGAAAGTTCAATGAGTTATTTTGATTGTTGTATATTTCTTATTTTTTAATTTATTTGTTAATTTTTTACTTCCCACTTATGAATGAGGACACAAGCAGAATTTCTCACTCTCTGCCTGGCTTATTTCACTTAACATGATTTTCTCTAAGTTCTTCCGTGTTACTGCAAATGGCAGTATTTCATTCTTTATATGGAAGAGTAGTATTCCTTTGTGTATATACGTCATATTTTCTTTATCTAGTCTTCTTTAGATGGACATTTATATTGGTTCCATATCTTGACTATTATGAATAGAGCTGCGATAAACATGGGAGTGCAAGTATCCCTTCCACATGATTATTCCTATTCCTTTGGGTATATACTCAGCAGTGGAATTGGTGGATCATATGGCAGTTCTATCTGTAGTTATTTGAGGAAACTCCACACTGTTTTACATAATGGCTGCACCGTATTTTGTTTTTCTTACATAGTAGTCTTGGTACAATGTAGGAAGATACTGTATACAAAAAACCATGAATCACTAGGAGCCAACTTGAGGCTAGCTACCATAGTAACCTAGAACTAAAAATAAGAAGAATGCAGATAATTTCACACAGATGAGTGGTTTTGCCAGTTGAGTAGAATAGAAAGATATTTAAAAGGTTAGTTGAGAACATTATCAATAGATTAGGCAAGCTGTTGGGATATGAAATTTGAGCTACAAATGTAAGAAATTGAAGTATTTGTTAGGTTGAAAGAAAGAGTAATACTGGAGTTGAACAACAATGAAGTCAAAATAATGAAGTTGGGTAACTAAAGGATAAAAGTCTGAATTTATTATTTCAAGTTCCAGAATGAGGAGGAAGGGGCATTGGTGTCTGAAATAATGTGGAGAGAAGATAATTTGGAAGTGATTGGGAAAGGAATTGTTAAGTCAGGATGGCAATTGACATGGTGTAGAAAGAAAGACAAGACTTGAAATTAATGAGTCTTTAAATAAAACAGTCTTCAAATAAAGACTCTGAAGACTGTTGTATTAGAAAAAAATGACAAAGAGTTCAAGACAAAGATGGGGAGAGGGTATTTTAAGTCTAGTGGACTAAGTTTCACAGTATATTGGTCTGTGTCTGTTGCTTATAACAAAATACCTGGAACTGGGTGATTTATAAGAAAAACAAAATTTATTGCCTACAGTTTCTAAGGCTACGAAGTCCAAAGTCCAGGGAATAAATCTGGTGAAGGCTGTCTTTGGTGGCAGAATATTATATTGTGAAAATGGTGGAGCAGAGAGATCAAGAGAGAGAGACAGACTGTCCTGTCTCTTCTTTTAAAGCCCTCAGAACCAAGCTCCTGACCACCATTTTTAATCCATTCACTTCTGTACAGTCCTACAAACTAATCACCTCTTCAAGGTTCCACCTTTCAGTTGCCATAATAGGATTTGCTACCCTCTTAACAGTCACAGTGGGGCCAAGTTTCCAACATGTAAAACTTGGAGGACAGAATTCAAGCTTCAGTGAGTTTTGCGGGGAACATAATTCAATACACTACACACAGTAGCGGCATTTAACCACTCCCACTCATGAGTAAGTAAATGAAACAGGCTGAAAGCATCAAAGTAGAGGACTCCCGGTCACAATTTCGGTGTTCATTGAATGTAGGACTTGAGGAGACTTCATGAAAAGTAATTTTCTCCACAAGCCATTTTTTAAATAAGAACAAGAATGAAGAGCCTTAGGATTTTGGGGAGATTGTTATCCATAGAAAAAGGTTTCAGAGAGCTTGCACAGACTTGGGAAAGAAAAATATAGAAACAAGGACAAGGGTAGAGGAGAGGAGCAAGGCAGAGTGTGGTGATGGTCTAGAGACTCTCATGCTGTTTGGATGCCCAAAGATTACAAGAATGTAAAGATGGTTGTAAATTTAACAAGAAAGCAAATTCCAACATCCCTCTTGTTCCCTGGTATCTAAGGGCAGGCTATGTAGGCCATGAAACTCTCTCTGAGTTTCAACTCTCTCAGGATTTCAGCTGCAGCCCTGGATGGAGTATTCTTCTAAAGAAGTTCAACTTGGTCTAGACTGCAAAAACTCTGATATTTTTGAATTTTATATGAAGAAACCACATAACGTTTGGTGGTTGAAGTGACTGGGATTTCTGAAGCAATAGTCAAGCCTCTAGTGTGTCTTTATACTCTTTGAAATGGATGTGAAGCTTAGTTGGACAACATACTCCACACATAGTTGGTTGGAGTTGGGGGAATAATATAACATAGCGTACTAAGGAGCAATAATTCAATTATAAAAGGTCAAAGATTTATTGATTTTAACATATGCAAGTTTGAAATAGTTAAAGAAATTTTTTAAAGCCACTGACTTCCATGGTGCTTAATTTTTAAAAATTATTTCACATTATTGAACTTTTAGATGATGGTAAAAGTAGTGGAGGAATAAAGAGAAGGAATTCACTAATTACGTCTACTTTTAAAGGATAATTTAAGTACTCTATCTCTATTTTATCACATCCTATAGTGAGGCACTCTATTTTGACACATTTATAAACTGAAAACTTCTTAAGAGCCGAAAAGATGTTTAATTTATATTTATATTTTCAGTGCCTAATACAATAAATAGCTAACTCATCATAGCCCAAAGCTATTATGTAAGAGATTATTTTTATTGCAAAAGTTAAGAAACAAAAAATCTAGTCAAACCTTGTGCAAAGTTTTTATAGTAACTTTAAAAGGTAGAGAGAGAGAAAAACTATGCTGTAGACTTTGCTGACTCAGTATTTATACACTGTATTTATATTTTTCTGTGTATGTGTTTTTCTGTCAATTTAGCTTCAGTATGCTTTGAAGATTCTATTCTACCAAAGGCAATTGAGAACTGTTCCCAATTAATTAGGAAAAAGCTATTTGAATCCTGATCCCCACCTTCACAATCACCTTCTAATTTCTTTGAGATAGATATAAAACACATCTGAAGATCTTATTTGTATAATTTTGCTATTATTAGTAATTACTTACATTAGTGAAATAACTAATTCAGGTAAACCTGTATGCAGTGGGTGGCAATTCCCTGAGCTTATCTCTCTTCTATTAATTTTGCTCGTTTCATGAAATTTTCTAGTGTTGCAAGCATAATGGTGTTGTAAATTAAATAAAAATAGGTTGCAAATTGTTTGGGGACTTGTGCATCTCAATTCTTAATGGTCCCAAAACAATCACATACTTAAAAGAATTTCTCTTAACAAGGTTTTTTTTGTTTTGTTCTGTTTTTAATACATCAGTATTTTTATCTTTCCCACCACCCTCAATCCCCAGGTTGAGGAATTTCAATAGGAAAATAAAACCTACAAAATGAAAACAAAAATCAATATTCTTTTATTTAGGAACAAATTAAATTCCCCTTCTAAAGTAATGATTTTTACCTTAAAACCATGATAACTATCTTGTTGCTCTGTCAAGGTTTCTCACCTTCTTATCTTACAACAGTTAACGTTAATAATCCCCTCACTTTCAAACTCTTCCTGATTTATGGCTCTTTAAGCACTTCTGTTAAGCTTGATCTTTTACTAACACTTGGCCTCTAATAGAGTCAGTGTCACTTTGAGGATCGTAAGTGGATTCTGCTGAAATCAAGTTTTCAGACCCTCTAGAACTATTTTTTTTTTTTTTTCCTTTTGGTCATTGATATCTATGTTAAATGGATTTTCACCATGCTTTTGTAGTTTCCTGTAATCTAAATGAAAGGATACCAAATTGTAATTTTCCTTTTCTTTGGTCTTCCAACATTTGGTAATACCTAGTGAACTTGTTCATAAATACGTAAAAAAAAGGGTACGGTCCCATTATGCCAGACAAAAATATATGTTTCAATGAGGAAATTACATTTTTTAGAATCTCAAGCAAAGTTCTGTGCTGAGATATTTTATCTGTGTGGATAGGTCAACTATTGTCCTAATTGTTTATAATACTCCCAGCCTTTAAAGAATAATAGCACTACTGAAGTGTATGACACATTATAGAATACATATTTTTTTACAGACTATAATCCCCCAATTGTCATATTTTAAAATGAGGAAAAGTTTTTCACATTAACTTTAAGCTTTATATTGTAACTATCATTAGCTTTATGTATGTATTTATATTTGTAAATTATATTTATATTTATAAATGACTACATATATGTGCATGCATATATTGATTTATTTATTTCTAAGTGACTCTCTTTATCATCATATTCCTACAGAATTCTCTGAGCAAAACCTTTGCTAGCCAAATCAAAAAACTTATGGTTGTAATAAACTAAGAGTTGAATATTTTTTCTTTTGGCCTAAGATTGGACTAGCTGTTGATTAAAGCCATCTCAGATCTTACAATGTCAAAAGCAACAACAGCAACATCTATTATTATGTATTATGAATCCAGTATATGCTAAACACTCTACTAAACATTTTAAGTATTTTAACTTGAGGTAGAAAGAATTAGCCTTTTATAAGAGAACAGGAAATAAGCTCTCAGAAATGCCAAATAATTTTCTCAGCATCATCATAACTAATAAATGGTAGAGCAAGAATTCTGACTCTGATGTGCTGCATGTTATATTTATGAGTACTGTAAAATTAAGGGAAAGTAAACATGAAAAGAAACAACAAATCCTAGATACAGAGAGAATCTCAAAAGTAAGAAAAGGCATCTCTCCATCAAGCTCAAGGAGGAGGTTACGTTGCTTTAACCTTGTGAGAGTGTTAAACTTTGTCTAAATGCTTATGTTTTAATACATTCACATTCTTTTGATGTTAGAAAAAATGTACTTTTATTAATGCTAATATGGCTTTTAACTTTTGGTATATTGCATAATTTTTAAAAAGCACTAACTATTACCACAAATTTATGAAAGTCATAGCAAAAGGACTTACAACTGTTGTCCTGGAACATGAAGATGGCAGGATGGGAGAGAAGCCTGCTGTGGAAAATGATATAATTAATCTCTTGTAAGTGTGCTTATACAAGTACTGAAAAGGGACCTAACCTACCCTGTCTGATTCCATAAATGATTTAGTGAGGTCTGTAAGTATCAACGATATCTATGTTGATAGTATAAACTAAAAGAATTATTAGGCTGTAAATGCATTCTAAGTCAAGGCTAGGAAATTAAAGGGTCAATGAAATGTATATGAGAATCTGTTTCTTGTGGAGAGCAAAGAACAAAGGTGTAAAACTAAAGAATGAAAGGTTACCTAAGAACTCTCCTGTAAATTTGCTTTCTATTACCACACACGCAAGCTGGATTACAGGACCATGCCATCCTTTACAACAGAGCCTAGAGTAAGGAAAGAAGATGTATTTACAGCAAATAAAGATACCAAGTATTATTTTGTTTCATATTCTATAGTGTTGTCTAGTGTAGAAAATAAGCTTTTGATGTAAGGTTCATTAATCTCACTTTTAGACATATTATTCTATCATAGTTTTCATCTCTGCTTTATAAGAATATAGAAAATAACTCAACCTACTTCAGCATCTCAACTATGAATGAAAGTAAGATTGAAATGCATCTCATTCATCTTTCTTCAAAAACACAAAAAGAAGCTGCCATTAAAGCTTGGCAGTGGCCTTTCTCATGGCTAATAGTGGAAAAATTTCCCCAAGTTTTGAATTATATTAAGTACTCTCTGCATGGGATTAAACTCATTTTTTTCTGAGTTATTCAGCAAAAGAGAAGTAGCAAATAAGTTGTTTTATATAAATGATATTATTGTAATTAATTTAATTTCAGCTTTATTCAACAACTATATTCATTCTAACTTTGAAGTTCATTAGGAATGATGAACATAGAACTTTGACGAACTTTTAATGTAATTCTTCATTGTACATATGAGGTTTTTCATAATTAATTGTTTTTTATGCCTAAGATGATTCTTCTATTGGTCAATGATATCAAATAACATTTTCTGAATTATATCATGATACAGCATAATGTTTAAGAGTATAAATGCTGGAATAAAACGGCCTGGCTTAAATATCGGCACCGTGATTTATTTACTGAGAGACCATGGTCAATTTACTTAATCTCCATATTCATAGATTTCCTCATTTTTCATTCAAGTATGCTAATGAGTACCTACCTCACAGAGATTTTTCTATATATGCATATCTGTCAATCATCTATCTATCTATCTATCTATCAATCTATCATCTATCTATCATCTATCTATCTATCATCTATCTATCTATCTATCTGTCTATTTATCATCTATCAATCTATCATCTATCTATCTATCTATCTATCTATCATCTATCTATCTATCTATCTATCTATCTATCTATTATCTATCTATCTATCTATCATCTATCTATCTATCTATCTATCATCTATCTATCTATCTATCTATCATCTATCTATCTATCTATCTATCATCTATCTATCTATCTATCTATCATCTATCTATCTATCTATCAATCTATCACCTATCTATCTATCTATCTATCTATCTATTATCTATCTATCTATCTATCTATCTATCATCTATCTATCTATCTATCTATCTATCATCTATCTATCTATCTATCATCTATCTATCTATCTATCATCTATCTATCTATCTATCATCTATCTATCAATCTATCATCTATCTATCTATCTATCTATCTATCTATCTATCTATCATCTATCATCTATCTATCTATCTATCATCTATCTATCTATCTATCATCTATCTATCTATCTATCATCTATCTATCTATCAACTATCTATCATCTATCTATCTGTCTGTCTGTCTGTCTATCTATCTATCTATCTATCTATCTATCTATCTATCTATCTATCTAATCTATATACATGTCTTCCAAATTTATATAAAGGCCTTAAAACAAAGCTAGGCTTAAAGTAGCACGCTAGAAGGTTTCTATCAATAATTCCGTAATTCTACACATTTAACTCTATGGTGCACACATTGCTACACATTTAACTATACACTAAAAACAGTTATATGTACTCAATTATATACTGCAGACACTTTTGCATATCTAACTATACACTACTAATATTCTTACTTTTATATTTTTAACTATATAATATGAGAAAGATTAAGTAAAATATCTATAATCTGTCTTTCAGTAAAGAGGAGAAAAATAACTAGAAACATAGCATTTTTATAACTATGTTAGCTTTAGATTGAAAGGATACTTAAATTCCATTATTAAAACACACATAAGATATTCAAAATGAATTTAAAATTTGAGAATATTCAGTTATATGGTTTTTTCCATTTTTCATTGCTAATCACAACTGTGAGTGTTTTTCCTACCTACCAAACATAAGCTTTATACAGAAGGTTAAAAAAAAAAAAGTGAAATAAATGGAAGAATTGAGATGGTTACTACATAAGAGATTTTTGTTCTTGAACAAATAGATATTAGGTGAGTATGTAGATTTTAAAGAGGTCAATGTGAACTGACAATGGGATAATAAAGTAGAGAGTATAAAATAAATTAATCATCGGGAATAAATATGAGCAGACAGTACAAAGGTAAGAAGAAAGCATAGAGGATTAAATAAAAATTTTTGAATTGTAAAAACAAATAAATGATTTAAAAGAGTAAAAAAAAAAAAAAAAAAAAAAAAATGGATTCCACATGACCAGGAAATAAATTTAGACAAAGAGGGGCAATAAATAAGCTCTTCAGCATAACTAAGGTATATGGATTTAAATATCTATACTTATGGGTGTACCTATTTAAATAGATAAGTCAAGATACCAGAAATATCATTTGGCAAATGTACAATTCATATAAATACTTATTTATTTACATAAATAAGTTTATGTATCTTATTTATGTATCTTCATGTATAAATAAAAGCACTTATCTTGCCATACTTGTCAGTGTGTTTTATTATTTTTTAAAAAAATTCTATTATTTTATATATTAGAATGCATACATATATAAGAATGTAATGCAATTTTTGGTTACTTTTCATTTAAAGTAAAAGTCTTTTTGATGTCTTTGGTAATCATATATATTCACTAATTTCACTGATTCCTCTTTAACCCACAACAAATTGGCTTTTGGCTCGATGTTCTTAATAATAATAATTTAAAAATTCTGTTGATTGTTTTCTCTGCTGTGCAGAATCTTTTTAGTTTGATGTAATCACATTTGTCTACTTTTGCTTTCGTTGCTTGTGCTTTTGAAGTCTTATTCAAAATAATCCTTGCCCAGACTAATGTCATGAAGCATTTCTCCTATGTTTTCTTCTAGTTGTTTCATAGATTTGGGTCTTACATTCAAGTTTTTAATCTATTTTGAGTTGATTTTTGTATATGGTAAGAGACAGGGGTCTAGTTTCATTATTCTTGATGTCGCCATCCAGTTTTCCCAGCACCATTTATTGAAGAGACTGTCCTTTCTCCACTGTGTACTCTTGGCCAAGATCAGTTTGCTGTAAGTGTGTGAATTTATTTCTGGGTTTTCTGTTCTGTTTCACTGGGGCATGTGTCTGTTTTTATGCTAGTATTGTGCTGTTTCTGCTACCATACCTTTGTAGTATATTTTGAAATTGGGTAATGTGATGCCTCCAGCTTTATTCTTTTTCCTCAACATTGAGTTGGCAATTTGAGGCCTTTTGTGCTTCCATATAAATTTTAGAATTGTTTTTGCTATTTCTGTAGTTTCAGTAGTGATTTCATTTAATCTGTAGATCACTTTGGGTAGCATGGGCATTATAACAATATTAATTCTTTCAATCCATGAACATGAGCTATATCTCCATTTCTTTGTGTCTTCTTCAATTTCTTTCATCAATGTTTTATAGTTTTCATTGAAGAGAACTTTAACTTCTTTGGTTAAATTACAATGTACAGAATAGGAGAAAATGTTTGCAAAGTATGAATCTGATAAGAGGTTAATATCCAGAATATATAAGGAACTCAAACAACTCAATATCAAAAAACAAAAAACAAAAACAAACAAGAAAACCACACCAAATAATTTGATTAAGAAATGGGCAAAAGATGAATCATCATTTTAAAAGATTGCACACAAAAAGCCAACAAATATATGCAAAAATGTTCAATGTCACTTATCATCAGGGAAAGAGAAATTAAAACCACTATGAGTTGTATCATCTCACTCCAGTTAAAATGGCTATTATCAAAAAGACAAAAAGGAACAAATGTTGTAGATAGTATGGAGAAAGGGAACTCTTATGCATGTGTTGGCAGGAATCTAAATTATTACAGCCACTATGAAGAACAGGATGGTGGTTCCTCAAAAAATTAAAAACAGAACTTGCATATGATCCAGCAATCCCATTACTAGAAATATATTCAAAGGAAACAAAATCTATATATCAAAGAGAAATATGCACTCCCATATTTATTGCAGCTCTGTTTACAATAGCCAAGATATGAAATCAACATAAATGTTCATAGACAGATGTACAGATAAAGAAAATGTGGTATATTTACACAGTGGAATATTATCTGGCCATAAAAAAAAAAAAAATTCTGTCACTTGCCACAACATGGATAGAACTGGAGGCCATTATGTTAAGTGAAGTGAGCCAGGCACAGACAGACAAATACCACATGATCTCACTCATTTGTAGGATCTAACAATAGAAGAAAAGAGTAGATGTATTTTTAACAGAATCTGAGAGGGTAGGGGGAAGGGGAGAATAGGGAAAGATTGGTGAGTGGATACAAAATTACAGTTAGATAGGAGGAATAAGTTGTAGTGTTCCAATTTAAAGTGGGTGATTATAGTCAACAATAATATATCATATATTGCGAAATAGCAAGAGGATTTTGAAAGTTCTGCTAATTACATTTATTGAAATGTCACACTGTACCTCATAAATATGTGCAATTATTATGTGTCAATTAAAAATAAATTTAAAAAAATATTGAAGTGATATATATCAGAAATATCTCTAGGTACAAAAGAACAATAGTAACAAATATAGACAATATACATCATCACAGAATTTTTATACCAGTAGACCAAGATAGATAATAAATAAATAAGCCAAGAAAATCCATAGAACTAAAAAAAAAAAAAAAAAAGAAAGAAAAAAAAAATGGTGTGGTATAATATAGAGTAATTAAAGCAAATTTTTGAACAGTTCAAGCAGGTCTCTCTGAGGTTGTGATATTCTAATTTTCTTTGCAGAGTCTAAAAAACTGTGTTATTACATGAAATTTTCTGATTTTTAAATGTCAGGAGCTAATTAGAAAATGTTAGAAACACTGTGGAGGCCGGTGTTTTATAGACTAAATGGAACATGTTTGTGAGCATCTCCTGCCTGTGGACCACACTTCCTGGTTTACACCCAGGGCTCCAAACCTGATTTTGGATTGACATATTTATTTCTTTATATTATCTAACTCAAGAACTCTTTCCTCTCATTCTGCACATCATAATTGTCAAATGACTGATATAAATATGACCTAAATACTTTTGTAGATATGTCTAACTCAATATGTCAAATATCTAGTTCATTCCTATCAATTTGGTACCATCCAGTGGCTAAGAAAACGTGTTGAACCAGATCATTTGAGTTTGAATAGAGATTCTACCAATGATTCACTGTGTCAACTTGGGCAAGCCAATTAACTGCTCTGTGCCTCAGTTTCCTGTTATGTAAAATGTATATATGGTCCAATTAGGAAACAGGAACCACACAGTAATTTGAAATGAAGAGGTTATTATTGTTGTTGTTATTATTATTATTATTATTGAAACAAAATCGATTATACATATTTGTGGGGTACAGAGTTGGATATCAATGCCTGTGTACAATTTGTGGTAGTCAAATCAGGATAATTAGTATACAGTGCAATCATTTTCTGTGGTCCTTCACCAATTTCTCACTAGCCCCCACTCTATCTTTCCCCTTCGAACCTCTGGTAATCTCAGTTGTGTTCTCTCCATTTGAAAGTTCAGTGTATTATTGTTGTATCTTCCTTTCTTTTTTCTTTATTTGTTTAAAATAAGCTAGGTGCAGAAAGAGAAATAGCACATGTCCTCACCCATAGTGCGAGCTAAAAAAAAAGAGATGTTTAATATATTAAAGAATTATGAACTATTACCAGATTACTTATAAAGGTTAAAGAGAATTCTAAATACTCTATCACTGATGAGCACACTTAAGGAATAAATAAACTTGGAAGGGGTGAGGTTGTAGCCAAATGTATTATGAAGTTCACTGGATAGTCCCAGGCCAGAGCTGGTGGGTGGAGAACTGTGGCCAGAGCCAACAAACAAGAAATAACTCTTTGGGTTGCTGGCAGGCTGAGATTGGGAAGTCTACCACTGGGGCCATACCACTAGAAACCTACGTTCCGTGCCCTGGGGAGTGTTTAGACAGTCCTTTTCATTCTTCTGTAAGAACACGATAGGTTGTCAAATAGCTAGATGACAAAGACTAAGTTTTTCTTTTCAAATTAAGGGCCCATATTTTGTAAATAGTTAAATGATTTATTAGATTTTTACTCCATTGTTTCTTTACCTCTTTACCTCATAAAACCCAGAACTTCTCCCTAATAGAACATCAGATTATTTTGGTTTTCCCTATCTTTATTAGTAATAAAATGTAATTTTATTGCTTGAAGATGCTTTACAGTGCATCCTTGTAGTTATTATTGTTCACCACTTTTTTCAATTAATCTGCTATCAAGTATGTAATTTCTTTGTTAAAAAAATCATTAGGCCCCCACTGTGTCATGCAATATAGTAATAGAGATAATAATATAATATTTTATAATTTTCTGATTTATCAGAATTAAACTACAAAGAAAAGTATCACTTCTGAACAGCAAGTCTAAGATTAAACTTTCACATTTTTATGTTCCTTGCCTTTAGATTTACTTTCCATTTTAATTATCTGTGATTTGATTTACTTTCCATTTTAGTTATCTGTGTTTTAGTTAGATTGTGATTTCCACCACTTATTAATATCGTCTTTACTCCTTCTCTTTCTTTTTATTGACTGAGGTTGTGTTTGTTTGTTTCTTTTTCCCTCAATCAATACAATTACAATCCTACTAACATATATTAGGTTTTTTCTGTATGTCAGAAATTGTGCAAGGTGTTTTCTCATACAACATTTCATTAAATCTCCACAAAAAAAACCTATAAAAGAATATGGTATTTTGCCTGTGAGGACAGATTATTAAAAAGTCTTAGGGACTTTCAAAGTCAGACAGTGATTAAAATTACAGAGATAATACAAGAACAAAGCAGTATGGTTTGCTCCATCTTTTAAATTATAGTTTTTCTACTCTATCCTTATGCTTTCTCTCTTTATATTCTCCTTAAATCTCTAGAGATACTGTGTAATATACCTTTCTTCGATACATAGAATAGAATATTTTATCTGAACCCAAACTTGGGCTCCAACATACCCTTTAACCTTTGTAGTTTGGATGTTGCTGGAAGAGTTGGTCATGTGTTTTACATTAGTCTCAGAAATAGATACTCAAAATGGCATCACTTACGCTAACCGGATGGGGGCCCTGCCTACGGGCAGAACGTTTCCAGGAAGGGCCCATAATGCACTTCCCAACATAAACCACAAAGACTTCATGATATTGGTCCAACTGCAAAACCTTTTGTGCATACTAACACAACCAATCCTTAAATATCTAAAAGTCTCCTGATTAATATATCACCCAAGCAGCTCCCATTGGACATGTCAACTTTCATCTCATTAGCCTAAGCTTCAGCCAATTGGACCAATAGGCTCAGCACAGTAAGGGACAAAAGCCCAGCCCCCGATGGCATTTCTGGTGGCCATCCGCAACACAGCATCCTATGCTCTCCAGGTGATGTTCACGACCACCCTCCTCATTGTCTTCTCCACCATCTGGATCATTGGCAGAGGCACAACGCCCGTGTTGTCATGGCTTAACATAAGAGTTGGGGTTGAGGAGCTGAGGAGCCCTCTGAGGAGGACCAGAATGAAGAGCACTGGCAGTACCTCAGAGCTGGTGTTGACCCAGATCAAGACCCACTACCCAACAACGACAGCTTTCAAGTCATACAAGGGGATGGCCCAGATTCTGCTAGAGGAGTCTGGCCAAAGCAGGAGAGTGAGTGGATATTCTGGCTGGGGTACAGCTTTGACCACAAGTACTTGAAGACCAACCTCACACACAGTGTCTCCCCACTGACCACTACTCTCCCTGCCTGGTGTGGCTTGCTAGCTCGAGGTCTGACTAGTCCCCAGGTATATGACTACCAAGAGCCTCTGAGAAAGGAAGACACCGATTTCATCCTGACTGAGGGCAACCTCACCTTGACCTATGGGGACAGTGCAGTGACTGCAAAGGGCTCTGCAGTCTCCCACATGGCCTCCATAAGTCTCGAGGGCAGCTGCAGAACGAAGAGCAGCTCTGAGGAAGTGCTGGAGCGAGACCTGGGAATGGGAGACCAGAAGGTTTTGAGCTGGGGCACCTGCCTAGTGTTTCCTTTGGAGGATAATGCATGACTTTCCCCCCAAACCCTGAAGTGATGGGGTCGGCCCCAGTGTGGAGGCAATGGTTGAAAGCCCCAGTGGTGTTTGAAGCAGGGCATGGACTGTATTGAACTTAAAGCTTCTAATTCATTGAGGTCTGAAGCTATCTTAACACTTAAAATTTACCCCAAGATGGAGATGGTGAGGCTAAAGTGTCCCTCAGTTAAGGCAAATGCAGACCTATTCCCACTTTTTCACATAGTAGTGTGCTATTTCAGAGCTAAATGAAAACTAGCAAGCCTTACTGGTCTCTTCATTCATTCACCTGCAGTATCCAAACAAGGTGGGGCAGGGATTGGGGATCCCTCCCACGAGCAGCTTCATCTCAGTGCACAGCAGTGCAAGTCTAGCTTGCTGCAGGCACATTAAGTCATGAGAGAACAGGCTAGGAGAAAGTTCTCAAAAGAAGGCAATTGAGATTGGACCTCCAAAGACTATGGGAAGCTGCTGTTAAATGGGACAGAAAACTTGAAAAAGGAATTTGAGTGGAGGCTTCAGCAATGAAGGCTGTGTTTGCAACCTTGTGTCAGGCTTCCTGACTTTTTATGCTACCTGTGTTTCTTCTAGACTGAAGGTTAGAAAATATATCTGTGAACTTTTCAACATGGGGGAAAGAATTACAGTTGCTTCTCTGGAAATCTCCATAAAGAAGACGTTACTAAAATGTTTAAAAACAAAGGAAAATAGTGTTATACTATTGTTTTTTAATTAATCTGAGGACAGGAGGCATTTAGAAATGGATGATGATATCACTACAAAAATAATGCAACTTTTGAGGGCTACCATATGAGCTGACTGCCCAGGAATGGTTAAATAGCACTGAAGTATCTACTGTGGGTTTAGAAATAACACCAAAATTCATAGGCTGATTTTATGTGGGGAAGAGAATGCAGCCAGAAACCTAAGAGGCAATAGGCTAGTGTTCAGAGGGAAAGAAATCTCCATGTACAAATATTAACTGCAAAGAAAATGCAAGATAGAAGTCTCAGGACTGGGTAGAACTCCAGACTTTAAGCTGATGAACGTGTGAGATTTCAGTGGCCACGTGAGGAATCTGAGGCTAGTCAATGGAATATTAAGGATTATTCAGACCAGTAGATTTGTCTTCTATAACATTAAGAATCCAGGGTCTTTACACCACTGAGTGCCATGTGGAGAAGGGTTATTTCTTGGTATTTAGGGAGGCTTGTTGAGCCAGCTTAATATATGGGTGTGGCTTGAAATTTAGGTTTTTAGTTTTGGTTCTTTCTGGGTGAGCTATTCCACCTGTCTTTTATGTGGAAAAGGAGGTTTCATCTCAACTGAGCTGAAGAAGCTGTAACCAGACTTGAAGGTTTCTGGAAACCTGGAATTAAATTAATTTAATTCTTCGCTGTTAAACTTTCTCTTCACTTGTCCCCATGCCTGAATCCTCACTGGATTCCTCAGAATAAGGGTAGACCCATTTACTGCCAGAGCAGAGTGGAAGGTTGAGGTCACTTTGCTGTCACACGGTGGTAGTGGTTTAGGTAGCAGATAATTAAGGAGATAACTTTTGTATAGCACCAACAGAGAGAAGATAAAAACTCCTGCTCTTTCTTTTAATACTCTTTGGGAACTACCAGGAAACCTAAGCTTTCTCTCTTAGAGAAGGACATTTGGAGTTTAAATAAGGCCATGTTTCTTCCTAGGAAACAAGCACACGAAGAGCATATGGACTCTGCCCTTCCAGTGTAGTAACTGGTGTGACCAAACAAATAATTGTTGATGACTTGAAGCCAAAAAACATGGTGACATCACATGTTTCATAGGCAAAAAGCAAGGAGCTCTTTAGGCTGTGTTCTCTAGACTTGAAAATATCCTCTGAGGTTTGGTTGACAAATGAAATCTGCTTAGAAAACATCCAAAATGTTATCTAGGCTATCCACCAACATTTCAGTCTAGAGCAAAGAATTAACAGTTCCTTCCAAAATAGAGGTCTGTTTCACATCACCACCCTCCTCCCCACCCATCATCTCTCTCCCTTTCTTTGTCTTTGGTGGAAGCAAATGTCATCTGTCAGGTATTCAATGTGAACAAGTGATTTCCAAACACAGAAGCACCATCGATGCCCTGGGGGAGAGCTGGGGCAGGGCAGTTGAGCAACTCATCAGTGATGAAAGTCCTCCCCTTGGACACCTCCCTTGTCTCCATCATGAGTTCTAAGAGGTGTAATAAAACGTAATCTGGAAGGAGGGCTCCTGGAAAGTCCGCTTGCTTGTCTAATAAGTACATGACTTCCTACTCCACCTCAGTAGTGGGGAATTTGAGACGCTCCCTGCCTGCCTTTTGATGTTGATTCTATAGATTAGTTAGTGCAGGAATGAGGCTGTCAGATACCATTCTATGGTATCACTGAGTTCTGATCTCTTCTGTTGTTTTTCAAGTAAGAATCTGGCTTGCCCGTGTTAGTTACTACATTCTCATACAGTAAGTTGAAGGAATCTAGCAGCCAAGAGTTGTGGTTTAGAAAGAACCCATCTAAATGCTGCTTTCACCACTCTGATACCTGAAAAGAACTTTCTGCTTTCTCAAACCTAATAAGAACAGCACATAGAGACATATGGTAGAAACCAATGCTAGTGTCTAACTAAGAAAAGCAAGTAGATTCTTTGACAATCCTTTCAAACCATGACCTAGAGATCATTTTTTCCAGTTTCGATTTTCATAAATTTTTTCATATTAAACACATCTTATCTTGTCACGGAGTGCTAGCAAAAGTTGTAAAGAAAAAAACCAAAGTTTTTGATATCAACTTTTTTTTCATAAGAAGGGTATTCTATAACCAGGGCACATACAAAACACACGGGCAGCCAATTCTCCGTTACCCGAGCCTTGGAGAAGAAGAGAAGAAAGGTCTGTCTGCTGTGTCGCCTTTTGAAAAGGTCTGAAGCAGATGTCAGAGCGCATGGCAGAGGTCACCTTCTTGTTCCAATGCCACCTTTTAAAAAGACTTAACAGAAATGCAAATGTCATGGTCAATTCTTGAGTCTTGACCAGTGGAAAACTGTCTAGGCCTATGATATGTTGGAGGAACTCAGAAAAGGACTTGCAAACCGCATGAAGAACTCAACATCTGCTGTCTAAAGCATTTAAGTTATGATCCAGGTGTTACTGGGTTACATGGACATTTGGGGGCTGACTTTTGTTGTGATTGTTTCAGTTGTGGGCTTTGGAGAAGCGAAGGAATGATTTTCAGTTATGTGGGTAGATTTGGAACTTACCACTGAAATCACTCATTCAGAGTGTGACTTCATAGTAGGGTCAGCTCCTCTTAGGTTGTCTTTTTATTTTTTACGTAAAATACATCTGGTACTTATTTCTTGGAAAGTTTTACTATGTCCATTAAAGTGATCAAATGGGAAGGCCACCAAGATCCATTTAGTAGCAGAAAAGGAATTTTTTAAATAGCATAGGATAAATTTAACATGGAATGATGTGACCTTCTGGGGATCTTTTTATAGAGAGCTTACATACTAATTGGGGAGAATTCTGTCTTCTACTTATGGTCAACAGCAGTAAACGAATGGTTTTGTAAAATTAACATTATAGTTTGTTATATAAATAAACATGCTACATAAAATGACATTAAGTATAACTGTGAAAAATTAAAGGCTTGGAGTTATCTGCAACCTTTATGTGCAATAAGGAAAACTGCAGTAGGCCCCCAAAGTGCCATCTCTCCCTAGCGTTTTACTTAATATTTACCTTTGTGTATATATTTAGATTGCTATTGTAAAGCTAG
Organism: Cynocephalus volans; assembly: GCF_027409185.1. Classification (NCBI taxonomy): domain Eukaryota; kingdom Metazoa; phylum Chordata; class Mammalia; order Dermoptera; family Cynocephalidae; genus Cynocephalus; species Cynocephalus volans. Next base: position 59,619,684 of record NC_084471.1, on the reverse strand, counting down.
CCACATTTTCCTCCCCTTTTCTGATATTTAACACATTTTTCTCAAAGCTTTCTTTCTTTCCTTTTTTTCTTTTTCTCTTTCTTTTTTTTACAAAACTCAAAATAAAAAGATTAACTGGCAAAAAAATAAAATAAAAAAAGCCCAGCCTCCAGGATTCTGTCTTGTACCTATGCCCTCACCATGTTAACTGTGCCAATAACCTTCTTTTAGCCTGATTTTTCATCTTGGTACCAATTCTTTCTGAACCTTTCATTTTGTATGTTTGTATCCAAGAACATACCTAGAGGTACAGAAGGCACTAGAAGAAGGAAGGCAGGCTATGGTCCCCTTTCTTTAAAGATTAATTTTTAATTACCATTTTTATTGAGATAATTGTAAATTCACATGTAGTTTTAAGAAATCATACAGAAATATTCCATGTACACTGTACCCAGTTTCGTCCAATGGCAAAGTTTTGCAAAACCACAGTATAATATTACCACCAGGATACTGAAATTGATACTGTCAACCAATCTTATTCCCCAGTTTTACTTGTACAGATTTATGTGTGTGTGTGTGTGTGTGTGTGCGCACGCGTGTGTGTGTGTATGTGCGCGCGTGTTTTAGTTCTGTACAATTTCATCCCTTGTGTGGGCTTGTTATCCACCAATGAAATGAAGATAACTGAATATCTCCATGGCCACAGGGGTCCTTTATGTAGTCCTTTTGTAAAACCACCCATCTTTCCACACCATCCTTTGCCCCACCATTTCAAACCCTTGGCAATCACTGATCTACTTTCTAAAACCCTCTTGGTTTAATTATATTGGCATTCACCAAAGCTAGATTGTTTCTAAAGTCTGCTTGCCTTGAGGATAGAAAGAGTTAGGATTAATAAAGCAGTCACTCTATGTACTCAACTAGAGCATAAATTCAGGGTCTGTGGTGGGTGATGCTGGGAAAATTTTGGACTCAGTTATCCTGGTGGCAACTTGCACACCAGAGAACTGGCTGTAAGAATAAATCTAAAGGTTGGCAAAATTTGGAGTCCACACACGTAACATTGTGCATATACAGCACATTGATTGACCGTATATAGCACTGAGGAAGGTGATATTTTTCCTTGTACCACTAGTAATTTATTCATTCAACCAATGTTTATTATACTATGGCATCCTGGTGGTTCCACCACAGACATGCCTCGGTGGCAAGGGTGGCCATGAGTTGGGTGAGTCAATAAGCTCAATCAAGTAAATCCATCAAGTTTCAGCAGGGTGAATCCCACGGCTCCAGCTTCCATGACAGAGGTGCCAAGAACATCAGAGATGGGTGATGTTATCAGAGCCTCAGCTGCTTTGGGCAGCCCAGGTGTTTGGCCAAGCTAACCACACTGTATAGCGTATATGATCATGCTCTTTACACTCCAGGAACACTGGGATCAGCATATTCTTCAAAAGATTTTTCTTCTTTCTTTAAAGGAACATATCACAAAAGAACTATCTTCTTTTCTCTGTGATTGCAATATGCATTGTGCACTCACATGCACTAGCCACATTAACACTAATCAATCGTTTCCTAATTTCTGGCTACATAGTAGTGAAAGTGGGAAATTTAACAGTGTCAATGCATTTTATATCATGAAACTTTCAGGACAGCTGTCATCGGTCTCAGCAGCTGTGGAGTCTTTCAGCCCCAAGGGTATATCTGTGTTCCTGTTGTACTATACAAAACTAAGGGAAAAGAGGGTAATAGCTGGAAATCAGCAAACACACTTTGGGATTTAGGGAAATGTTAAAGAAAGAGTTCTCAGACAAGCCTTTTTTGCTAATTTGGATGGGGGCTCAGAATCTTAATGTCAGTATGGCCTCGTTTATGTGTTAGGGTAGTGATAATTTATCATACTAGAGACACATCTCAATAAAGAATATAGGCTACAGAGAGGACTTTATTAGAATATGTTCATATATGACAGTAGCTTTTATTTTCCTTGGATTGATTAATTTCCTCTGTTTTCTAGTTAATTGACTCAGAAGTTATTTCAAATCTAAAATGCTCTGATACTACAGTGCTGATTCTATAAACCTGTCATCGTTACACTGAACAAATAAACTTAGATTTTAAAACCTAACGGGTATTTCTATGGGTCAAATGTGTCCCAAAAGTTCATGTATTAGAAACTTAATCTCTATTGCAACAGCGTTAAGAGGGTGGGAAATCCAATTATGGCATTTGAAAAGTGGGGCCTTTGAGAGGTGATTAAATTGTAAGGACTGTGCCATCATGAATGGGTTGATCCATTCATGGATTAATGGAAGTGGTTCTGATGGCTTTAAAAGGAAGAGCAAGTGAGAAGATTAACTCACTCTTGCTCAGCCTATTCACTATGTGATACTCTGATTACCCAGGACCCTGTAAAGAGTTCCTGCCAAGAACAAGGCCCTCACCGGTTGTGTTCCCTGGACTTTGGATTTCCCAGCCTCCAAATGTTGTTTTAGAAAAGAACTGTAGACTCATTATACCACACATTATACATTGCATAGCATGATAGCATAAAAATCAAATTCCTAAAGGAGTCAACTAAATTGGAACCCGAGCCTCTAAAAATTTTCTATTCTAAAAAGAATTTTTATTTATCTTGATTTAAATGATTATTGAAGAATATTTTAAAAACAAAAGCCAATACTAATTCAGCTTTTATGACTGATATCCAGGTATTTCAACCTAAATTATGTGGCCTAAGACAGGAACATTAAACAATTAAACAAATCAGTTAAATATATATAAAAAATAATATTAAATGGTAAAGCATTCCATCAAATATTTCTCAGATATACCAATCACTTCCAGCTCACTGATATTAAAACATACTCCTATTCCAGTGTAAGAAAACAATCCAAAAAAACTGGATGTAGAATGAGGGTATAATAATTAGATTCTGAGAAACTATGTCCTATAATTTTCCTATTTTGCTCCAAGCATACCAGATTCATGGATATGAACAGAAATTGAGATTCGATTCAGCTTTTGGTTAGAGAGAAATAAGGATTTAAAGGAGGAAGTACACCACCTGGTCTCTGAGATCTGACACTTCTCACAGCTTGGTAGGAAACAAAGAAAAAGCCAGTGAGATCCTGGCAGAGCACAGAAGGAAAGATGACTGCTCCACAGTAAAGTGGCAGGAAGGACATGGTTGTGTCTGAGGTGAGCTTGCTGAAGAAAACTCCAGCAAAAATATATTACAAACCTGTAGAGTGGCTGAGATGAGCAACTGCATGTGCACTTAGAAGATGTTCATGAGACTTCTTACAGTATTCTTTATGTTTAAGTCCCATTGTGATACACAAAGTGCATTATCCTGGTATAGAGAGGGTTTATATTATATTGGTGATGATACCATGCACTTGCATAGAATGAAAAGTATCATGTACTAAAATGTGTTGCCACAAGAATATGAATAATATACAACTCATTAATACCAGATACACCTAGATAAAATATCATCTTTATTACTAAGCATTACTAGGATTTCTTTTATCAGAAGGAAGACAGAGCAATTGAGGTAAATAATGTTTGTTCTGACTCTGAATGGGCCTTAGGAGGAAATAAAGTAATTGAAAACATCGTCCCTAATTCATTCTTCTCCTTCATTCTGATATTAAAGGCTAGAGGAATATAGACCAGAATGGAGGTTGTCTTGCTATCATGGATAGAAAGACATGGTGAGAAACATTATAAAAAGACAATATCACATTTCTTAAAGAATATTACCTTTTAAAATGATATCCTGAATTCCAAGGATACTTCTTTGACTTATCCAGGAAAAATTGTTAAGTTTTAGTGATGAAGAAAGAATGCATCTGCAAACTTCCTCATGCATTCAGAACAAGGAACATCTGGTACTATGAAATTATATCTCTAGAGAAATTATAAAAGAGGATAGTTGCACTTATTATTTCTTATCTTAAATGGAACTCTTTCATCTTTTGAAGTGTTTTGGTTTTAAGTCCTCATTTCAGTTTATACATGTGGCTATGTTACAGAGGTTTAAAATAGGTGATGTTTATTCCTCTGGGAAGAATACAGAGGATGTTTTGCCAAAGAAACAATGGCCCTATTTGCAGCTTGAAGTTTTCTGAGACACAGGCTGTACTAGTTTCTCTCACCTTATGCCACCTATGCAGATTAAAGCTTTTGGATGGAAAAGCTTCACCCCAGGGACAGGGACAGCTACGAAAGTGCCTGGGGTCTCTAATCCAAACATTGGTCATGACAGCAATTTGAGAGCCAGAAGTCCAAAAAACAGAAAGAAGGTGGTCCTGACTTTCCATGTTCTTTGAACCAGAGAAACAGAGTAGAACAGTCATTATAGCAAACATGCTCATGCGGGCAGAACCACACTCTATTAATGTTATCACAAAGTTGTGTGTGTCCTAATAAACACAGGTGCTGATGGGTTATTGGGCTGTGAGTCTTTTTCCTCAGTACACTATTCTCTCTTTTCTCCTGTCTCTGTACAGAGATTATTTTATATTTCAAACCAGGAACCAATGCAGCAAGCAAAACCATTTTATTTATATTAAGATATTAGATTTGCATTTTCCTTTGTTTGCTTTGCATTTTACTCCTCTTCCCACTTTTTAAAGGGGGAGGTAAGAGTTTGGTTTTACTGGAATTTAGGATACTAGCTAGAACCAAAATTTAACATCATATTTGTATGTTGAATTAGGTATTCATGACTGAAAAGTAAACAATGAGTCCTCTTTTTATGCAAGTTCTTATATTCAAGAATGGTATGAAATACAAAAGATAATACAAAAGATAATTAAAAGCCATTTTAATTCTTAGGGTAGCAGCTGGTGGCAGCACCAGCCAGTAGAACCACTTGGCTTCACACGGCCCCCTCAACCTGCCAGCTCAGGACCAAGTGGGGGGCGGGGAGCTCCAGGCCCCACCTCCATGCCCTGAACCAGCATGGTGCAGGTGAATCTGGGGGCAGCACCAGCAGCAACACCAGCCAGTGGAACCATGTGGCTGGACATGGTCCCTCACCCCACCTCAGACCCAGGGGGGAGCACCAGCCTGTGGATCTGACCCACTGAGTTTGGCCGAGCAGACCTCCATGGCACTAGGGACTCACTCTGCAACCACAGAGAATCCAATGGGAATCAAGGTGGTCTAACATAACCACCACCACACCTACTGTCAAGCAAAGACAATTCACCCCCCACTATAGCATCCAGGGCCACTCCACAGCCAACCTCAGCATAATAAAAGAAGCAAACCCCCTACTAAATGACCAAGCATCAGCAAAAAAAAAAAAAAAAAGAAAGAAAGAAAGAAATAGAAGAACAAACAATAAAGAAGAAATGACACCACCAAAAGGATACAGTAATGCCCCAAAGTTAAACTCCATGGAACAGGGAATCCTTGAAATGTCTTAAAAAGAATTTCAAGCAATGATTGTAAGAAAACTTTAAGAAATAAAGGAAAACTCAATTAGAGAACACAATGAAATGAGAAAAAACATCCAGAGTATGAAGGAGGAAATCTACAAAGAGATTAACACCATAAAAAAGAGTGTTACCGAACTTCTAAAAATGAAAGACTCACTCATTGAAATAAAAAACACAACTGAGAGCTTGAGCAGCAGGGTAGAGCAAGCAGAAGAAAGAATTTCAGAGCTCGAAGATGGTCTTTTTAAAATAACTCAGGCAGACAAAAAAAGGAAAAAAAGAATCAAAGATAATGAGGAAAACCTAAGAGAGATAGCAGATAACCTCAAACACTCTAACATCCGAATTGTGGGTATTCCTGAAGGGCAGGAGAAAGGAAAATGTATCAAAAACCTTCTCAAGGAAATAGCAACAGAAAACTTTCCAAATATAGGGTGAGATACAGACCTTCATATCCAGGAAGCTCAAAGGTCCCCAAACAGATTCAACCCCAAAACATCCTCCCCAAGACATATTATAGTTAAATTTTCAAAGCTCAAAGACAAAGAGAGAATTCTACAAACAGCAACAGAAAAGTATCAGGTCACTTATAGGGGAACCCCCATCAGACTAACACCAGACTTCTCAACTGAAACCCTATAGGCCAGAAGAAAGTGGAACAATATATTCAATATACTAAAAGAAAAAAACTGCCAGCCAAGAATTCTTTAACCAGAAAAGATCTCCTTCAGAAATGAGGGAGAAATAGTGTATTTCCCAGACAAAGAAAAGTTGTGGGAGTTCACCACCACACAAAAAACCCTGCAGGAAATTCTCATTCATCTGTAATCTGAATAATGGTGACCATCATCATGAATACAAAAGAAAGAGCAAAACCCACAGTTAAAACAAAAATGCCAGCAAGAAAGAGAAAGAAGCTAAATCATTCAGCCTTAAATTCCCAACTCAAATTGAAGAAGAGAAATAAAAGGGAAAAAAATGATCAAAAGATATTTAAACCACCTTAATAAGTAGCAATTAAATGACAGGAATTAAACAACACTTCATGATAACTACTGTAAATGTGCATGGACTAAACTCCCCATTCAAAACGCACAGACTAACTGACTGGATTAAAAAGACAGACCAAAGTATGTGCTGTCTTCAAGCATATACCTCACCGGTAAAGACACTCATAGACTAAAAGTGAAGGGATGAAAAAAGATATACCATGAAAATGGAAACCAAAAACAAGCAGATGTAGCTATTCTTATATCAGACAAAATAGACTTTAAACCAAAAAAAACATTAAAAAAGACAAAGAAGGCCATTACATAATGATAAAGGGAACTACCCAGATAGAAGACATAACAATCATAAACATGTATGAACCCAATACCAGAGCACCCAGATATATCAAATACTCTTAGACCTAAAGAACACCTCAAAGAACTTGAAAAACAACAACAATCAAAACCTAAATGCAGAAGACAGAAAGAAATAATTAAGATCCGAGCAGAAGTAAATGAAACAGAGACCCAAAAGCAACAGAAAAGATCAACAAAACTAAAAGCTGTTTTTTCGAGAAGATAAACAAAACAGACACACCATTAGCTAGATTAACAAAAAAAAAGAAGACCCAAATAACAAAAATCAGAAATGAAAAGGGAGACATTACAATTGATACCACAGAAATACAAAGAATCATTAGAGACTATTATAAACAACTGTATAACAACAAATTTGAAAATCTGGAAAATATGGACAAGTTACTAGACACATATGAATAACCAATACTGAACCAAGAAGAGATTGAAAACCTGAACAGACAAATAACAAGCAAGGAGATTGAAGCAGTAATTAGCAATCTTCTGATAAAAAAAAGTCCAGGTCTGGATAGACTTTACAGCTGAATTCCACCAAACATTTAAAGAGAAGTTAATACCAATTCTCATAAAACTGTTTGAAACAATTGAAACAGAAGCTATTCTCCCAAACTAATTTTATGAGGCCAATATAACTCTGATGCCAAAACCAGATAAAGTCACAACAAAAAAAAAAATTATAGACTAATATCCTTGATGAACCTAGATGCTAAAATCCTCAACAAAATATTAACAATTAGAATACAGGAACATATTTTAAAAATTATACATTATGATCAAGTGGGATTCATCCCAGGGATGCAAGGATGTTTCAACATATGAAAGTCAATAAATGTGATACATCACATCAACAAGCTCAAGGACAAAGACCATATGACCATCTCAATAGATGCTGAAAAAGCATTTGACAAAATTCAACATTCCTTCATGATAAAGACTCTCAACAAATTAAGTATAGAAGGAAAATATCTTAACACAATGAAAGCCATTTTTGACAAGCCCACTGCCAGTATCATTCTGAATGGGGAAAAATTGAAGGCCTTCCCCTTAAGCATAGGAACAAGACAAGGATGTCCACTCTCACCACTTCTGTTCAACATAGTGCTGGAGGTACTAGCTAGAGCAATCAGGCAAGAGAAAGAAATAAAGGGAATCCAGGTTGGAGAAGATGAAGTCAAACTTTCCCTATTGGCAGATGACATGATACTATATATAGAAAAACCTAAAGACTCTATCGAAAAACTCCTAGAGCTGCTTAATAACTTCAGTAACATTGCAGGATACAACATAAATGCCCAGAAATGAGTAGCATTTATATACTCAAATAATGAATTAACAGAAAGAGAAATAAAGAAAGTAAGTCCATTTAAAATTGTCACCAAAAAAAATGATACCTAGGGAACAATTTAATCAAGGAGGTTAAAGACCTCTACAATGAGAATTACAAACCACTTCTGAAAGAAATTAAAGTAGACAAAAAAAGATGGAAAGATATTCCATGCTCTTGGATTGGAAGAATTAACATTGTGAAAATGTCTATACTACCCAAAGTGATCTACAGATTCAATGTAATCCCCATCAAAATACCAATGACATTCTTCACAGAAATGGAAAAAACAATCTTACCTTTCAAATGGCACAACAAAAGACCCCGAATAGGCAAAGCAATCCTGAGCAAAAAAAATAATAAGCTGGAAGCATAACTCTGCCTGACTTCAAATTGTACTACAAAGCTGTTGTAACCAAAACAGCATGGTAGTGGTATGAAAATAGATATTCAGACTAGTGAAGTAGAATAGAGAACCCAGAAATCACTCCTCAGGCTCATAGCCATCTGATATTAGACAAAGGCAACAAAAATCTACATTGGGGAAAAGATTGCCTCTTCAACAAGTTGTGCAAGTTAAACTGGATAGCCATATTCAGAAGAATGAAACTAGATATGCATCTCTCACCATAGACTAAAATCCACTCAAAATGGATTAATGACCTAGGCATAAGACTTGAAAGTGTAAAATTACTAAGGGAAAACATAGGTGAAACACTTTTGCCGTTAGGTCAGGGCACAGGCTTTATGAACATGAGCCTGAAAGCACAAGAAGCAAAAAATAAAAATAAAAATAAAAATAAACCAATGGGACTATATCAAACTAAAAAGTTTCTGCACAGCAAAGAAAAAATCAACAGAGTGAAAAGACAACCTACAGAGTAGGAGAAAATTTTTGGTAACTATGCATCCAACTAGGGACTAATATCCAGAATATACATAAAACTCAAGCAATTATACAGTATAAAAATAAATGGCCCAATTAAAAAATGGGCAAAGAGCTGAATAGACATTTCTCAAAGGAAGACATACAAATGGCCAATGGATATATAAAAAATGCTCATCACTAGCCATCAGGGAAATGCAAATTAAAACCACATTGAGACACCACCTCACTCCAGTTAGATTGGCTATAATCAAAAAGACAGTGAATAACAAATGCTGGCGAGGGTGTGGAGAGAAGGGAACACTACTGCACTGTTGGTCAGAATGTAAATTAGTACATCCACTTTGGAAAACAATTTGGAGGTTTCTTGAACAACTACAGATAAATCTTCCATATGATCCAGCAATCTCTCTTCTGGGTATATATCCAGAGGAATGAAAATCATCACGTTAAAGAGATACCTGCACTCCCATGGTTATTGCAGTTCTGTTTACAATAGCCAAGATATGGAACCAACCTAAATGTCCACCAATAAATGATTGCATAAGGAAACTGTGGTATATATACACTATGGAATACTATTCTGCCATAAAAAGAATGAAATACTCCCATTTGCAACAACGTGGATGAACCTGGAGCAACTTATGTTGAGTGAAACAAGCAAAGCACAGAGTAATAAATACCACATGTGCTCACTCATGTGAGAGCTAAGAGAGAAAGGAAGGCAGGAAAGAAAGACCACAGTAGTGCTATGACCAACAAAGGGAGGGAACATTCCTAGGGCTTCAAATTTGAGTGAAGGTGAGAAGGGGAGGAGAATGGAGTTTGGGGGATAACTGGGAGGGGACAAAGGGTGCAAAAGTAATTTCTGGTATTGGTTGTGCCCCCAGTATGAATATGGCCCTCACATCATGGGCAGGAGGGAGAACAATCAGCTTTGTATCTCATGAATATTCATAATAAATAAAGAATTTAAAAAATCAGTTCTTGAATAATAGGAAAACATGTTTAAAATACAATGTATGGGTGAAATGACTATAAAGGTTATTTTTTAAAAGGCCACTTAAAGCTCTCCTTTAAATCCACATTGGAAAAAAATACATATCTTGAATCAATTACTCTGCATTCATTACATGCCATTTGTCCAATAGAAGAGGGACTATATAGTTGGAGGAAGAGTTCTAAAGTAGCAGCAGTGAAACACCAGTCACAGTCTGTGCACATTGGTAATTAGTTTTCTAATGTTTGTAAAGAAAATGTACCTCCTCTGGGCTATACTTTCTTTATGAATAAAAGTAAAAATGCTGCACTAACTATTATCTGAGTTCCCCTTTATGTGTGGCACCATGTGATTCTGTTACATATTTCTATTTAAGTGTATTTGCAGGTGAGCTTGTGGCTCATCCCTAATGAATGTCCTGCAGAAAGATATGACTAAAAAATATTTCAAATATGAATTTTAAAATTATCTTTGCCCCTAGGAAAGCCTTTACGTCCATTGAATATTATGAAGAGACATGGCTGTTTTCAAAGAAGGTATTTTGTAATGTTTCTTGATAATGAATGCCTATGTCACATATATATTCTTTTTACTGGTTGAGATAAAGTTACACAGAATTTCTTAGTCACTAAAAATAAGAAATTTTAAATGAGGAAGGTTAATAGAAGAGGGTTATACCCCACACTGTTAAAATCACATTTAGTCCAGGTTATGACGAAGGGGCCTAGAAGGCATTATCATGTGGGAAGAATAAATACTATAACATATATGTAAACTTTGATTAATAGATATCTATAAAATATTCCTTTTATCAAAGTATTTGCTTAAAAAAGGTGATATTTTTGCAAGTAATATATTTTATAGAAAAGTCTTCTCATAAATGGGTCTAATAAACATGTCTAGGACAATGAGTTGGAATTAAATGATATCCATGAGATTTACTCCAGTCAAGAATTATCAAGTGTTGCTTTGTGTTCCTTTGCCCCCCCATGGACTTGTCACCCCACTTACCCTGGGTGACAGAGATGCAAAGGATTACTCAAAGCCCACCTCTTCTGAGCAGTGAGAGACCCCAAAGTGGTTAACTTCCCTGGGACCCTCCAGCAAGAGGCAACCCTTCCTTGGGAAATTAACCTCGATTTGGGGTTCTCTTCCTTCTTTTATTTTCCAGACCAGGAAGTTACAGGAAGAGACATAGATGGGGTTATAGTTTCACAGTATAGGCTGCTAACTTTAGTGAAACCAGCCAGATGACATTCCAGTAAGGCTATCAACAAAAACTTGATCTTAGCAAACATTCCTTCTTACAGTAATTTCTTAGTATCTTTACATCACAATCAGTAACTAGTCTGTCATTGAGTCAGCAACCTTGCTGTGCCACAAATCTTTATCTTACATCAGAGACTTATAGCCTGAGGAAATTTCCAGTCCTCCACAAGGTCAATATTTGAAATTGCAAGACTTTGGAAAACCAGGCCCTGTGAAGTACATATGCTTTATAGTATATTTCACAATCAAGTAGTATTCATTCTTTTTTCCTAAAATTTTCATTTTCTATATGGATTATTTTAACAAAAAAAATAATGACTAAGGTTATGTCTGGTCACTAAGTGAAGTTGCCAGATGAAAAGCAAATTTGTTGTTTGCCTGAAATTCCAGTTAAAATAGGAGCCTTGATTTTTTACAGTATTTTTCTTTTTTTATTGGAACATAATTGATTGAACATATCTGTGGGGTACAGTGTTGAATATCAATACCTGTATGAAATGCATGATGCTCAAAACAGAATAATTACTATATTTATCATAACACAATGTAATCATTTTTTGTGGCCCTTTACCAATTTCTTGCTAACCCTCCTTCCCCCTCCCCTTTTCCCACCTGATAACCTCAGTTCCATTCTCTCCTTTTGAAAGTTCAATGAATGACTGTGATTGTTGTATCTTTCTTTCCTGTTTTATTTACCTGTTTATTATTTTAGCTCCCACTTATCAGTGAGAACATATGGAATTTTCATATAATGGCTGCACTAACTTATTGTTCCACCAACAGTGTAGGAGGGTTCCCTTTTTCCTGCATCTTTGCCAGAATTGGTTATTCTGTGTCTTTATGATAATGGCCTATCTAACTGGGGTGAGACAATATCTCTGTGGTTTGGTATTTCCCTGCTGCTTAGTGATGTTGAGCATTTTTTTCATGCATCTGATGGCCATGTACATATCTTCCTTTAAGAAATGCTTACATAGCTTTTTTGGACATTTTATACTCAGGTTACTTGTCTTTTTACTGTTACATTGGTTTAGTTCCTAGTATGTTCTGGATATTAATCCCTTGTCAGATGCATAATTTGTGAATATTTTCTCCTATCCTGCTGATTGTCTTTTTGCTCTGTTAACTGTTTCTTTTGCTGTTTCTTTTTAGCTTGGTATGCTCCCATTTGTTTATTTTGTTGTGGTTGTTGTTGCCTGTGCTTTTGGGGTCTTATTCATAAAGTCTTTGCCCAGTCCTAATTCCTGAAGTGTTTCCCCTATTACTTTTTCTAGGAGTTTTATAGTTTTAGGTCTTATTTTTAAGTCTTTAATCCATTTTAATTTGATTTTGGTATACAGCAAGAGGAACAGACCTATTTTCATTCTTTTACACATGGATGTCTACTTTTCCCAGCACCATTTATTGAAGAGGCAGTCTTTTCCCCAATGTATGTTTTTCTTTTTTTTTTTGGTTTTTAATTTTTTTTATTGTGTTAAAAAAAACCACATAACACAATTTACCATCATAACCATTTTTAAGTCTACGGTTCAGTAATGTTAAGTATATTTACATTGCTGTCAATCAGACCTCTAGAACTTTTTCATCTTGCAATCCCATTGATTACTAAGATCATTTTGCTTGGTTTGGGCTTGCACAGTCATTGTTGTGGTCCTGCACTGCCATGCTAAGTAAAGTCTACCTTTATATGTATCAGTCAAGGCCCAATCAAGAAATAGAAAACTATCAGTTACTTGAAAAAGTAATTTAACATGAAAAATAATTAACAAAGTATAAATTTCTTTTTTTTTTTAGTTTTGCCTGGTTTTGAACTTTATTTTTTTTGTTTTTATTTTTTAATAATTTATTTTATTTATTGAATCAAAATCGATTACACATATTTTGGGGGTTGAACATTGAGGTATGTTTATTAGATCAGTATTACTAGCATATATATTGTTACAAATCATAATTATTCTTTATGCCCCTTGTCTAACCTCTCCCCTTCCCCCATTCCCTCCCCCTCCACCCTCTAATTGCCTAGATTTCTTCTCTCCTTCTGAAAGAATAATGGTTACTCTGTTATCTTGTTACCTAGATGATCTGTCCAATGCTGAGAGATGTAATCAGGTCCCCCAATATTATCATAGAGCAGATGCTTCTTCTGTCACTCTGAAATTGGTTTTGTGGAAAGAGACATCCTCTTCTTTTCTTTGTCTCTGCTGTTTACTCTTCTCATGTGAATGCACTCCAGTGGTTGGCAGACCATCTGTGTGGTGGTTGTGGTGTCTAGCCGCTTTTGCGACAGCCATGGTTATTGGGGTGACTGTGGTGGGCCACCCACGTGGGGGTGCTGTTTTTGGCATGCTCCTTGGCACTGGCGGTATGCCCGGTTGTGGGGTGTGTTTGGTCCCCTTCTCCTTGCCTTGGGTCCCCTGGCAGGCTCCAAGGTGCTGGCATGTTCTGCCTGGTTATGGGAGAGAGGTCCAGTCCCTTTATCTATGCCCCAGGTCCCCAGGTGGTCTCCGAGGTGCTGGTATATTGTGCCTGGCTGTGGGAGGGTGGTCTGGTCCCTGACTCCATATCCTGGGTCCCTTGGTGGGCCCCAAAGCACTGGCTCAATGTGCCTGGTTGTGGGAGGGTGGTCTGGTCCCCTTCTCCATGTCCTGGGTCTCTGGGTGGGCCCTGAAGCGCTGGCTCAGTGTGCCTGGTTGTAGGAGAGAGGTCCAGACCCCAACTCCATACCCTGGGTCCCAGGGTGGGCCCTAACATGCTGGCTTAGTGTGCCTGGTTGTGGGAGAGAGGACTGTTCCCCTTCTCCTTGCCTCAGGTCCCCAGGCAGGCCCCAAGGTGCTGGCATGGTGTGCCTGGTTGTGGGAGGGGGGGCCAGTCCCCTTCTCCATGCTTCAGGTCCCCAGGCTGGCCCCAATGCACTTGTGCAGTTTGCTTGGAAGTGGGATTGGGGTCCAGTACCCAGATCCAAGCCTCCAGTTCCCAGGCAGGCCCCAAGGTGCTGGTGGTGTGCCTGGCCCGAGATTAATTTTTTGTCCTTTGCTTCTAACACAGGGGAACTTCCTGTGGTAACCAGTACTTGAGCTGTGTAGTTGAGCTAAATTGCTACTTTGCTGCTGTTTCCCTAGGGAAGGCTTTTTGTGCAACTCAGGGTTTAATGATTGACTTTATAGGTACTTCCGGCTCTCCAGAGGCCCGGTGGATCTGTGTTCTGTAGAATCTCTGATCTGGCCCTGAGTTTTTTCGTCAAATTGCACCCCTTGCAATTCTGTATTCCTGACCAGTCTCCTCTGAGTGGTCCTGTGTTGATTGGGGGGCAGATCAGCTGTCCTTGCCATACCCCAGTGATCCCCTGGTGGGCCTGTCTCCCCCACCGCCTGTGCTCCAAACACTTCCCATGCGACGGGCCCTGCGCTGGTCCCTTGCAATGACTCACCAGCCTCTGAATGGCTCCCTTTTTTCAGTTGTTCTGGCTCCTAGCTCTTGGGTGAGTCCATGGGATCCCTATTAGTGGTCTTGCTGTCCTGGGGGCCACCAAGGCCCTTTTCTCTCCTGCTGCCTCCAAGCAACTCCATCTGGAGGGCACAGCTGCGGCTTCTGCCAGCTCCTGCTCCATGTGCTCATCAGCTGGGGCCTTAAAGCAGCCACAGCCTGAAATGCTCAAAGCAGCTTTTTCTTTCTCTCATCATAGTTTCTCCAGCCTTCATGAACTCCATAGGTCTCTCATCCCCTTTCCCTGAGCTCCAGCGAGCCTGGCTTGACTGATGTTACATTTTTATAGTTATAAATTGGTTGATTTGTGGGAGAGAGTGATGCTGTGGACCGTCTATTCCGCCATCTTGATTGGATCTCCCCCCAATGTATGTTCTTGTTGCCTTTGTCAAAGATTAGTTGGCTGTAAGTATGTGGGTTTATTTCTGGGTTCTCTATTCTGGCTCCATTGGTTCCAGTGTCTGTTTTTATGCCAGTACCATGCTGTTTGGGTTACTATAGCTTTGTAGTATAATTTGAAGTCAGGTAGTTTTATGCATCAGCTTTATTTTTTTTGTTCAGGATTGCTTTGGCTATTTGGAGGTCTTTTCTTGTTCCATATGAATGATAAGATCTTTTTTTCTATTTCTGTGAAGAATGTCACTAGTATTTTGATGGGGATTGCATCCAATCTGTAGATTGCTGTGGGTAGTATGGACAGTTTCACAATGTTTATTCTTCCAATTCAAGAGTATGAAATGTCTTTCCATCTTTTTGAATCCTTTTTAATTTCTTTCATCAGTGATTTGTAGTTCTCATTTTAGAGATCTTTCATCATCTTGGTTAAATTGATTCCTAGGTATTTTATTTTTTTGGTGACTACTGTAAATGGGCTTTTTTTCTTTGATTTCTTTTTCTGCTAGTTTGTAACTGGAGCATAAAAACACTTCTTATTTTGCATGGTGATTTTGTATCTTGCAAGTTTACTTAAAATATCAGTTCTAAGAGCTTTTTTTGGTAGAGTCTTTAGGTATTTCTATGCAAAGAATCACATCATCTGCAAACAGGAGCTGTTTGGTTTTGTCTTTTCCAATCTAGATGAACTTTACTTCTTTCTCTTGCCTGATTGCTCTGGCTAGTACCTCCAGTATTATGTTATTATTATTATTATTATTTTTCCCAATACTATGTTAAGTTGAAGTGGTGAGATTGGTCATCCTTGTCTAGTTCCTGTTCTTAAGAGAAAAACTCTCAGCTTTTCCACATTCAGGGTGATATTGACAGTACATTTGTCATATATGGCTATTATTGTGTTGAAATACTGTTCTTATATGCCTAATTTACAGAAAGTATCATTAAGGGGTGTTCGATTTTGTCAGATGCTTTTCCTGTGTCTATTGAGGTAATCATATGATTTTGGTCCTTTTGATTTTTTGTCCAGTATGATTTTATTGATGTGGTAAGTCACATTTATTAACTTGAGTATGTTGAGCCATCCTTGCATCTCTGGGATGAATTCCACTAGATCATGGTGCATAATTTTTTCATCTATTGCTGTATTCTCATTGTTAATATTTTATTGAGGATTTTTACAGCTATTATCATCCGAGATATTGGCCTGTATTTTTCTTTTTTTGTTGTATCCTTGTGTGGTTTTAGTATCAGGGTGCTGCTGAATTCACATGATGAGTTTGGGAGAATGGCCTATGTTTCAATTTTTTGGAGTAGTTTGAGGAGAATTGGTATTAATTCCTTTTTAAAGGTTTGGTAGAACTCAGCAGTAAAGCTATCAGTCCTGGGATTTCTTTGTTGGGAAGGTGCTGATTACCACTTCAATCTCATTGCTTGTTATTGGTCTTTTCGGGTTTTCTATTTCTTCTTGATTCAGTGTTGATAGTTTGTATGTGTCCAGAAATTCATATGTTTCCTCCAGATTTTCTAATTTGTTGGCATATATTTGTTCATAATAGTCCATAATGATTCTATGTATTTCTGTGGAATAGGTTGTAATGTCTCCTTTTTCATATCTGAATTTTGTTATTTGAGTCTTCTCTCTTCTTTTTCTTAGCCTACAATATGGTTTGTCAACTTTGTTTATCTTCTCAAAAAAACAACTTTTGTTTCATTGATCTTTTGTATTTTGCTGGGGGTCTCTATTTCATTTAGTTCTGCTCTGATCTTAATTATTGATTTCCATGTACTAATTTTGGTATGGGATCATTCTTGTGTTTTAGGTTCTTTGAGTTACAGCATTAGATTGTTTATTTGAATTCTTTGTATTCTTTTAGTGTAAGCATTTATTGCAATGGACTTCCCTTTACTGCTGCTTTTGCAGTATCTGACAGGATGGTATGATGTGTCTTTATTTTCATCAGTTTCACAAAATTTTTTGATATCCTGTTTAATTTCTTCTTGGAATAATAGGTCATTCAGGAGCCGGTTGTTTAATTTCCATGTATTTGTATAATTTCCAACGTTACACTTTTTTGTTGCTTTTTAGTTTTAATTTGTGGTCTGAAAAGATACTTGAAATGATTTCAATTTTTAAATATTTGTTGAGACTTGATTTGTGATCTAACATGGGGCCTATCCTGTAGAATGTTCCATGTGCTGTGAAGAATGTGCTGAGAAGAATGTGTATTCTATGGTTATTGGATGAAATGTTCTGTAGATATTTGTCAGGTCCAATTGGTCTAAAGTGTGTTTAAAATCCTGTGTTTCTCTGTTGATTTAATGCCCAAATGATCTTTCCAATGCTGAGAGAGGAATGTTCAGGTCCTCAACTGTTATTGTATTAGGGTTTATCTCTTCCTTTCATTCAAAAAGCGTTTGCTTCATATGTCTGGGTGCTCTGGTATTGGTTGCATATATATTTATGATTGTTATGTCTTCTTGCTGGATAGATCCCTTTATAACTATATAGTTGGCTTGCCTCTTTTTATGGTTCTTAATTTAAAGTCTTTTTTATCTGATATGATAATAGCTTTTCCTGATTGTTTCTGATTTCCATTTGCATAGTATATCTTTTTCCATCCCTTCACTATTAGTCTGTTTGTGGCTTTATAGGTGAGGTGAGTCTTGAAGGGGGCATAAAGTTGGGTCTAACTTTTTAATCCAATTAGTCAGTCTGTGTCTTTTGAGTCAGGAGTTTAGTCTATTTATATTAAGGGTTGTTATAGAAAGGTATTGTTTTACTTCTGGTATTTTATTGATTTTTGTTTTGATGTTTTAAATATCTTTTGTTCCTTTCTCACTCTTTTATTGTCTTTGATATTTGTTGTTTTTTGAGGTGGTAAAACTTAGTTTCTTTCTTTTTCTCAATTGAAATTTTGTTTTACTGATGGATTTTATTCTTTCTTGTGTACTGACTACACTATGACAGTAACTACAGTTTTTCAGATTCCAAGTGCAGGACTCCCTTGAGGATTTCTTGCAGGGCTGGTCATGTGGTAGTGAACTCCTGCAGCTTTTGTTTGTCTGGGAAATACTCTATTTCTTCCTCATTTTTGAAGGATCACTTTGCTTTGAATATAGTATTGTTGGCAGGCAGGTTTTGGTTCTTTTTTTTTTTTCTTGTATTTTGAATATGTCATCCCATTCTTTTCTGGCCTGTTGAGTTTCTGTTGAGAAGTCTGCTGTTAGTCTGTTGGGGGCTCCCTTATAGGTGATTTGATGCTTTTCTCTTGCTGCTTTTGGGATTCTCTCTTTGTCTTTGATCTTTGCCAATTTGACTATAGTGTGTCTTGGAGAGAATCTTTTTTAATTCAATCTGCATGGAGATCTTTGAGTCTTCTGGATCTGAAATTCCATGTCTCTCCCCATACCTGGGAAGTTTTCTGTTATTATTTCATTCAATAGGTATTCAGTGTCTTTTCTTTTCTCTTCCCCTTCTGGAACACCCACGACTCAGATATTTGGTGCTTAAGTTTATCTGCTAACTCTCTTCGATTTTCTTCATTTTAAAAAAATTCTGTTTTCCTTTTTTTTTGTCCACCTTGGTTATTTTGAAAAGACCATCCTTCAGATTAGAAATTGTTTCTTCTGCTTGCTCTAATCTGCTGCCTAAGCTCTTGGATGTGTTTTTATTTCATTGAATGAATCCTTCAGATCCAAGAGTTCTGCTTTGTTCTTTTTTAATGTTTAATCTCTTTGTAAATGTCCTCCTTCATAGCCTGGATATTTTTCATTTCATTTCATTGTGTTATCTGAGTCTTCTTGTATCTCATTGAGTTTCCTAACGATTGTTGCTTAGAATTCCTTTTCAGTCATTTCAAGGGTTTCCTGCTCTATGGGGTCTGGTACCTGAGAACTATTGTGTTCCATTGGTAGTGTCTTATTTTCTCATTTTTTTTCATATTTCTAGTATTTCTACGTTAATGCCTGGTCATCTGGTAGAGCAGTTGTTTCTTTTATTACTCTGTAGTGGGCTTTGTGGAGAAAGACTTCCTCCTCTCTTTTCCGTGCTCCATTGTTGACTCTCCTTGAGTCAATGCAGTCTTTTGGGTGGCAGGCCACCTGCACAGTGACTGTGACTGCTACTGTGACAGCGAGCCACTCTTGTGGCAGCAGTGGCTGTGGATGTGGCTGTGGTGGACCACCCATGCAGAAGCAGTAGTTGTAGCACACTCCTACCTTTTTCAGACAGGCTGCTGCCCACGGCTCCTGCCTGGGTCCCTGGGTATGCTCCTGCCTTTTGTCAGGTGGGGAGGCTTCCCATAGCTCCTGACTAGATCCCCAGTTGTGTTCCTTCCTTCTGTTAGAATAGGAGGCTGTCCACAGCTCCTGCTTATATCCCCAGGTATGTTTCTGCCTTCTGTTGAGTTGGGGAGGCTACCTGCAGCTCCTCAGTCTTGTATCTTATTCACTAAATTTGGCAACTCTATCTCTATGTCCATATCCTTGCATGCATAAGATAAGATCGGATACAAAAATCATGAAAAAAATAGTAGTAGCAGTAAGATACTATGTATCTTAATATGAAAACAGAAGAGTAATGCAAGTTCCTGTGAAGGAGATCATGTCTTGAACCAAAGCTGCAAAGCCGGAGGAGACTTATATTCAAAAAGAAGGAAGGAAATTATTCCAAGTAGGGTGTATCATAGCATGGGAGTTGCTATAAAGAAAGAAAATGATATCATTTCTTCAGGTAAAGTGAGCATATTGGTTTGACAGGGTTTTAAGTGGGAGAATGGGAGTAGTAAGGAAAAAATTGAAATAAATTGTGAGTTCACATTATAATAGTTCTTAAAGTCTGTCTGAAGTTTTAAAAGTGATTCAGGAAACACTAAAGAGTCATTTTAAGTTTTAAGGGAAGACATGATGGAAGCACTCTTTTAGAAAGGTTGTAGAATTTCTTTTTATGTATACACTGTAAGGTTTAATATTTTTAAAAGCCTCTCTTTGAATAAGACATCTAGGAATATTGTATGAAATATAACAAATGTCCTTTTACTTGCATTGTTAATATCATAATGCTGGAATGGATATCCCCAAAAGCAAATGATTAAGAGAGAAAAGACAAGACAGTGCTATCAGCAAGTGTTGCTGCTTCAACAGCTTTTGGGATTTTGGTGATTTTGATAACTCACTTTTGGTGCTTTTGGTAAGAGGAAATGAAAACAAAGCATGAATGCTTGGGTTTACGCAAGACATGAAACTTGCTTGAACTTTGATCCATCCATAACTAAAATTATCATATTCCCAATCCCACAGGGAAAATTAAGCTATAAAGAATAGCTCTTTTCACAGAGGGAGGAAGAAGGAAAGTTGTTTGTGTTAGCCTTGATTCTGAATGGAAAACAAAAAGTTTCTTCTTGGAACTTCATAACTATGAGTCAGTCCTAGCCCCCAGTCTGAACTTTAAATTTACCCTGATAGTCATATGATATTGAAATGAAAAAGTAAAGATATTATTTAATTGTTCTGGTCTTGTAATGATCCAGTGGTGATTGATAGTAGTAAAACAAAACACTGCAGTGAGACACACTATCAACCCAGTCTACAAAGTATATTCACAAAACCAATCTAAAAAAAAAAAAAAAATAGAACCATAAAATATATACTTAAAATCCAAAACTGCCATATTAGCAAGCTTGCTATAATGGACAAATATAAAACACTTTAATAACTGAAGAATAGACATTCTCTACAAGACACAAGAATAATTGTGAAAATCCACCGACATAAAGAAACAAGTTTCCATAAATGTTAAATGTTTTATTTAGTATAGGTCTCATTCTCTTTTGCAAAATTAGGTAGCAATAAGAATCATATGGGGCTAATGAACTCAAAACACTTATGTACAAATTGATATTTATATTTTTAATAATAAATTCAAAACATTTTCTAAGTTCCACTATGATTTCTTCTTTGGTCCGTGAGTTATTTGTAAATTTTTCTTGAATCTTTCAAATTATGTTTTGATGTTTTAATTTTGTTTCTGATTTCTACAAGTTTTCAGTGTATGAGCCCCATATGATTCTTATTATAAGGTCAAAACATAATTTGGATGTTAGAAAATGCTTAGAATTTAATAATAAAAATGTAAACATCAAAGTGTATGTAATAAAATGTTAATATAAATTGAAGACATAATTATCCTAATAACTTAATTTTTTGAGAAAAAGCATTGACAGTATTTGACACCATTTCATAGACAGTCACCAAACTATGAACAGATATAAACTACCTAATGTAATAAAATCCATATGTGAAGATCCTATGTTGAAAAATGTATCAGTGGTGAAAGACTGAAAACTTTTTCTTTAAGATCAGGAACAAGGCAAGAAAGCTCGGTTTTGCTACTTCTAATCAAAATGGTACTGGAAATTGTAGCCAGAGAAATTAGGCAAGAAAAATAAATAAAAGGTAATTAAATTGGAAAGAAAGAAGTCAACTTATCTCTGCTTACACGATATGATCTTATATTTGGAAAACTCTAAAAATTCCACAGAAAAACTATTTGAACTAATAAACGATTTCAGCAAAGAAGCAGGATAAAAAGTCAATACACAAATATCACTTGCATTCTATACAATAAAAATATGTAATGTGAAATGGAAATTACAAATAGAATTCCATCTGCAATAGAATCAAAAAGAATAAAACATTTAGGAATCAAATTAAGCAAGGAGGTGAAAAGACTTGTATAATGAAAAGAAACAAGACATTGTTTAAAGAAATTAAAGAAGATGTAAAAAATGGAAACATATTCTATGTTCATGAATTGAAAGACTTAATATTGTTAAGATGTCAATACTACCAAAAGCCATCTATGGATTCAATACAATCCCTATCAAAATCCCAATAACGTTTTTTTCAAAAATGGAGAAACCCAATCTATAATTTATATGGGATCTCAAGAGACCCCAAATAATCAAAACATTCTTGAGAAAAAAAAAAAAAGAACAAAGTTGAGCGACTCACACTTCCTGATTTCAAAAATCTCTGATATCCAAACAGTGGGGTACTGGCAAAAAGGCAGACATATAGACCAATGGAATAAAATTAAAAAACTTAGAAATAAGCCCTCAGATAGTTGATCAAGGATTTTGACAAAGGTGCTAAGACCATTCAATGGTGAAAGAATAATCTTTTCAATAAATTGTAGTGGGAAAACTGGATGTCAACATGCAAAAGAATGAGTTGGACCCTGACCATATCCCAAAATGAACTCAAAATGGATCATAGACATAAATGTAAAAAAATAAATCTTTAAAACTATTTTAAGAAAACATAGGATAAAAACTTTAGGACATTGAGTGTGGTGATTATTTTTTGGATATGACACCAAAGGCACAGAGAACAAAAGAAAAAATAGACTAATTGGATTTCATGAAAATATTTTTTAAATGTGCACCAAAAGACACTATGCACAGAGTAAAATGGCAACCCACAGAATGGGAGAATATATTTGTCAATCACAAATATAATAAGGGATCAATATTCAGAATATATAGGGAACTCTTAAAACTTAAGGACAAAACCACAAACAACCTTATTCAAAAGTGGGCAAAAGACTTAAGTAGATATTTCTCCAAAGAAGATACATGAATAGCAAAAAGCACATGCAAATACGCTTAACATCACTAATCATTCAGCAATGCAAATAAAAACTACAAAGATATAAGTACCTCATTCACACACATTAGGACCGGCACTATCAAAAAAAAAAAAAAAAAAAAACAGAATATAACAAGTGGTGTAGATGTGGAGAAATCAGAACCATTGGGCATCCTTAGTGGGAATGCATATCTGCTGTGCAAAACTGTATGATGCTCCCTCAAATAATCAAAAATAGAATTACCATTTCATGTAGCAATTTTGCTTCTGGGTATATTCCCAAAGAACTGAAAGCTGGGTGTCCAAGAGATATTTGTATATCCATGTTCATAAAACCATTATTTACAATAGCTAAACTGTGGGAGCAACATAAGTGTCCATTAGCAGGTGAGCACATAAACAAAATGTGGTATATACATAAAATGGATTATTATTCAGCTTTCTAAAGGAAGGAACATATGCTATTACATGGATGAACTTTGAGGACATTTTGCTAAGTGAAATAAGCCAGTCACAAAAGAACAAAGAATGTGTGATTCCACTTATGTGAGGCACTCAGAGTAGAAAATCATAGACACAGACAGTAAAATGGTGGTTGCTTGGGGTTGAGATTAGGGGGAAATGTGGAGTTCTTGTTTAATGGATACAGAGTTTCAGTTTTACAAGATAAAACGAGTTATGGAGGTAGATGGTGGTGATGGTTCCTCAACATGTGACTATATTTCATACCCACTGAACTGTAGACTTAAAATGGTTAAGATACTAAACTTTATCTTAATTACTTTAACAATAAAAAAACTGAAAGACGAAAGTGAATAGTATAAAATTCCTGCAAGTTCAGCCATGAAAAAAAAGAACTAGATACAGCTAATCATAGAGTCAGTTTTTTTGTTTGTGTTTTTAAATTTTTTTCGTAAAACATTGCTTAGGTTAAAATGTTGACTTTTCCATTTTAATTGGTGTGCATTATGACATCAGTTTGAGAATCACAAGATTTCTTATTGCAATAGATTATACTAAATTAATTTTTTTCCCCTTAGGATAACAGAAAATGTCTAAATACTACAGGAATGTATATTGGACGGATCTCCAAAATGTTATCTTTTCTTGGGTGTTCTCTTTGAAAATACTTGAAAAGCCATGTATAATTTTTATATGGGAAAAAGAGTAAAACAATTTACACTAATTCATACAAAGCTGGCTTATTAGTTGTATAAATTCTGCATTACAACAGAAGACGATGAATATTTTAGATATCAGGAGGATTGCATTCTGGAGACAATATCATAGTAAACATTGCAATTCTTTGAAACACAATATATAACTAAACTACCTTAAAAATTCCTCACAGAATCAGCCTAAGAAGACTGCCAAATCTCATTGGCTTTCCTCCAAAACCTTGCATTAAACCCAGAGGATACTGTTTATGTAGATATTCAAACTATATAATAATAAAATTAGGCCTTTAACAACTCATTATTCATTTATATCTCAAAATTTCTGAATTATTACTAAACTTATATTTTTTAAACATGTATTACATTTTACCTAAGTTAAAATTGTTTTAGATTTTAAATTTGGATTTCTAGCTGTTCAATTTTAGGATAACATTCAGAAGGTTTTCCAAGCCAGTATCTTTCATCTTTTTACTTCTTTCCAGGCAAATTGATCAGTGGTGTTTTGAGGATTGGCTGGGTGCCCAGTTTCCACAAATGCCAAACACTTCTGTGCACCAAGTTAATTAAAATTGACTGCTTGTTTTAGGCAGAAGAAACAGGCAGAATGCTGGATGGTTCTAAAGAGTGATTGAACAATTTAAGCAAACAGTATAACCTGCCTTCAAGCTAAAGAATAAAAATACTTTATTATGTTGTCTTTGCTCAAATAAAAAGACTTTTAAAATGTTGTTTTTAATTGAAAAATGTGAAATATATGCCTGAATCAAATTGAGAATGCTAGATTAGTCATAGAATAACAATAAATATATGCAAATAATAACATTTCACGAAATCTATAAATTAAACTTTTTGATGACCAGTGTTTTAAGAAAATATTTGCTTAGGTTACAAATACATGCTAAATTTATTTGACTACTGTCTATACCAAAAGGTGTATTTTTCAATATTATATACATATATATGTCATCAATTAACATTCAATTTTAAAAGAGAAAACATAAATTGGAAACTCATGAAAAGTATGCCAATTTTTTTTAATACAGTAAGTTGGTACTTATATGTAGGATTGACTTTTAAATAACACTGTGTCTAAATGCTTGTGTAAATCCTCTAGATTCTATTGTTTTAAGGAAAGTTACAAGATTAAATATGTAATGTATAATCTTAACATGACTTAATAAGCAGGGACTTAACTCCATAACCACAGTTTGGTTGTTTTTTGGCAAGAAATGGAAAGCTGCTAACATGTACTGAAAGCCTACTAATTGGCAGAAACACTACCAGTTATAAGGTATTTAATGAATACTATTAATTCTCACCATAACACTATAAAATAGATTTTCATACACCTATCTGACAGATTATGAAACTGAGAAACAGAGGTAGGAAGAAACTTTCAATGTCAGAAAACCATTGGAATAAATTAACTTGTGTGAATTAACATTAATTTAATTATGTAATTTATTTTGAGTTTAGATGACATCTTGAAGTTTTCATAATCTGTTTTTTCCAAATTATTTAACTGTTAGTTTTGTAGAATGAATTCTTATTTGGAACACTGTCAAGATCTAATGAGCTTGAATCAAAATCATGAAATCATGCACTAATGCTCTTGCATTTCCTCAAAGAAAGTTAGTTTCAGAATATACTCAGTATATGAATGTGTTGACCAAACTTGATTTTCTGATTTCCATGATAAAATCAAATTAGATGGTACATATCATGAAAACCTGGAGAACTCAAAATAATCTGGTGCCCAAAAGCAATAGTAAGAATCATAAAATTGTTTTATATCAATGGAAGAAAACTAACATTTGAAAAAAGAAGCCAGTAATCTCAAAAGGGACATGATTTTGAAGACCTTTTATTTAGAAGTTAGTTGTCTAACATGCCTCAATATGGCAACCCTTAATTTGCTATGTCTATATTATACTTCTACCTGGCACAACCACATTTTTGTGATAGGGTTGGGTAGCAGAGGGGTGGGTGTGGTTAGCAGATTTGTAGCTGGGTATTGGCAATACTTAATATCTTTTCCTATTTTTCCTACTCCCTTAAGATTCATCCCACTGAAATTTGATTTAGCTCTCTACTATTGAAACTTCCTAATTGAAGCCAAGTGCTTCCTAATTGCCAATTTTTTTATTCATTTATTTATCCTGTACTTTTGAGCACATTTTGATGCAAAGCATTATGTTAAGAGTGTACATTGTTGACATATGAAAAAATGCTCAACATCACTCAGCACCCGGGAAATGCAAATCAAAACCACACTGAGATACCATCTCACCCCAGTGAGGATGGCTAAAATCCAAAAGACCCTGAACGATAAATGCTGGCGAGGTTGCGGAGAAAAAGGAACTCTCATACATTGTTGGTGGGACTGCAAAATGGTGCAGCCTCTATGGAAAATGGTATGGAGGTTCCTCAAACAATTGCAGATGGATCTACTATACGACCCAGCTATCCCACTGTTGGGAATATACCCAGAGGAATGGAAATCATCAAGTCGAAGGTATACCTGTTCCCCAATGTTCATCGCAGCACTCTTTACAATAGCCAAGAGTTGGAACCAGCCCAAATGTCCATCATCAGATGAGTGGATACGGAAAATGTGGTACATCTACACGATGGAATACTACTCAGCTATAAAAACGAATGAAATACTGCCATTTGCAACAACATGGATGGACCTTGAGAGAATTATATTAAGTGAAACAAGTCAGGCACAGAAAGAGAAATACCACATGTTCTCACTTATTGGTGGGAGCTAAAAATTAATATATAAATTCACACACACACACACACACAAAAAAAAAACCGGGGGGGGCGAAGAAGATATAACAACCACAATTACTTGAAGTTGATACGACAAGCAAACAGAAAGGACATTGTTGGGGGGGAGGGGGGAGGGAGGAGGGAGGGAGGTTTTGGTGATGGGGAGCAATAATCGGCCACAATGTATATCGACAAAAGAAAATTTTTTAAAAAAATGAAAAAAAAAGAGTGTACATTGTTGAACAATAATGACAATAACAAAAGTAATTATGAAAATATTGATATTAATATTGTTCATAAGGCATAATCTTTAGAAACAGACTTATCATCAAACATACTCAGTTTTATTTAACTTACTGTAGAAAGAGAAAACTTAATCCAAGAAAATGTGGAAAATTTTTAGTAATGTTGATTTGGAGAAACTTCTATAAGGTTTGAGATTGCCTTGATGGTTATAGGGAAAATTAATTAATTGGAGGCCTGGATTTGATCCTTAAGAAATGGGGTCAATTTGGATATTTTCTAATTAACAATTACTACTTAGTTGGTGGGAGAACTAGAGCTATTACGAGAAAAAAGCTGCAACTGCCCATTATGGTCAGAAAAAGGGCTTGTTATTATTTTTATTTTTTATTGATTATGAATATTTATGAGATACAAAGCCGATTGTCCCCCTTCTTACCGTAGATGTGAAGGCCAGATACATAGTGGCAGCATGCCCATTACCACAAATTGTGATTCTACCCCATCCCCTCCACCCACTTATCCTCAGCCTCCCTCTCCCTTCCCCTTTTCCCCACTCCATTTTGTGTCCCTAGGTATGTTCTCTCCTTCTCCAAGTCCAATACACCACTGTGGTCTTTCTTTCCTTCCTTCTTTCTCTCTTAGCTCCCACTTATGAGTGAGGACATGTGGTATTTATCCCTCTGTGCTTTGCTTATTTCACTCAACATAAGTTTCTCTAAGCTCATCTACTCCAAACAGATTCAGTCCAAAAATATCCTCCCTGAGACACATTATAGTTAAATTTGCAAAGCTCAAGGACAAAGAGAGAATTCTAGCAGCAAGAGAAAAGCATCAAGCCACCTACAGGGAAGCCCCCATCAGACTAACAGCAGACTTCTCAACTAAAACCCTACAGGCCAGAAGAAAGTGGAATGATATATTCAAAATACTAAAAGAAAAAAAAAATGCCAACCAAGAATTCTTCACCCAGCAAGGCTCTCCTTCAGAAATGAGGGAGAAATAGTGTATTCCCCAGACAAGCAAAACTTGTGGGAGTTCACCACCACATGACCAGCCCTGCAAGAAATTCTCAAGGGAGTCTTTCATCTAGAATCTAAACAATGATGACCACTATCACAAACACACAAGAAAGAGCAAACCCACCATTAAAACAAATCTGCCAGTGAGAAAAAGAAAAGCTAAATCATGCCTCCTGAAATTTCCAACTAACATTGCAGAAGAGAAATAAAAGGGGAAGTAATGATCAAAAGATATTTAAATCATCTAAACAAAAGGCAATTAAAATGACAGGAATTAAACAATACATATCAATAACTATCCTAAATATGAATGGATTAAACTCCCCATTCAAAAGACACAGACTGACTGACTGGATTAAAAAGCTAGACCCAACTATATGTTGTCTGCAAGAGACCCACCTCACCTATAAAGACACACACAGACTAAAAGTGAAGGGATGGAAAAAGATATACCATGCAAATGGAAACCAAAACTGAGCAGGAATAACTATTCTTATATTGGACAAAAGAGACTTTAAACCATAAAACATAATGAGACATAGAAGGCCACTATATAATAATAAAAGGATCTATCCAGCTAGAAGACATAGCAATCATAAATATATATGCACCCAATATTGGATCACCCAGATATATAATGCAAACAGTCTTAGACCTAAAGGAAGAAATAGGACCTAATATGTTAATAGTGTGTGATCTGAACACCTCTCTTTCAGTATGGAACAGATCTTCCAGGCAACAAATCAACAAAGACACACAAGATTTAATCTACACATTAGACCAACTAGACCTGGCAGATATATATAGAACATTTCACCCAACAACTAAAGAATATACTGTCTTCTCATCAGCTCATGGAACATTCTCCAGGATAGAAAACATATTAGGGCACAAATCTAGTCTCAGCAAATTTTAAAAAATTGAAATCATTCCAAGTATCTTTTCAGACCACAATGGACTAAAATTGGAAATTAATAAAAAGCAGAACTCTAGAATCTATACAAATATATGGAAACTAAACAATGGGCTCCTGAATAACTTATGGGTCCAAGAAGAAACTAAACAGGAAGTCAAAAAATTTCTTGGAACTAATGAAAATAAAGATACTTCATACCAAAACCTATGGGATACTGCAAAAGCATTACTAAGGGGCTTGTTATTTTTACAGTGATTGACAGCCTTGTTAAAATCCAAGTAGCCTTGCCTATGGATTGCTCTAAGAGTGGTTATCAGGTGAAAATTTCTCCATAATAACTAATTCATTTTTTCCCACAGTTTACTATATGAATAGCATTATTCTGAACAATTACCTGTCTTAACTAATTTGATATTCATAAAAATCCATAAAATGAATGCAGTTATCCTATTTTAAAAATGGAGAAGGCGAGACAGAGAAGGAATAAGCAATTTGCCCAAGGTCACACAGCTAATAAGAGGCAGAACTAGAGCTGCAGTCTTAACTTCTGAACTCTACAAACTTCAAGGCTACCATCACGAAAACTTTATATCCCATGGCTCATCTCATTAGGTTCCTTTAAAGAACTTGGCTTTGCTCAGTCCTTCTTTTTTTAAAAATTCATTTCCTTGGCTTTTACAACATCATTTTTTCCCCTAGCTTCTTCCTTCAGACCACTGCTATTCAATCTCCTTGGCTGGTCTTTTTTTCACAGCTTGTTTTGTTTTGTTTTATTTTTGTTTTCGTTTTTAATATAGATATTCCTATGACTAATTTGTTGGTTCTTGTCTCTTCACACTCTATATATTCTCTACTGGCAAAAGTGTATAGTCAGCGTTTCATTTACTCTGCAAATGTGAATAATAACCAAAACCATACCTTCACTTCTATTGTCTCTCCTGAATTTCAAAACCATAATTTAATTATCTACATATTTTGTATGTATTTTAACATGCTGACACTGAAATTTATTTTCACTCCTGTTATTACTAATGTAACTGGACCATAATAACCTCTGATCTAGAATTTTGCAATACCTTTGTTACTGATCTTCCCACCTCCCATCTTGCCCATTCCCACCTGTCTTTTTTCCTTTGTCTTACTAATATTGCATACAAAATAATCTATCTAAACTGTAAAGTTAAAAATATTCCTCTCATGCATTACCATTTAAAATCACTTAAAGAAGATTAAATACTTAGTATAAATCTACCAAAACATATACAAAATCTGTATGCTAGACACTGTTAAATACTTATGAAAAACATCAAAGATGATTAAATAGAGAGATATACCATGCTTACTGTGATACTGTGGAAAATATATTTGGTCTTTGTCCCTGTCTCCTGGCACACAGCTTATAAAATCCTTAGACTCTCCAAAGTGTATGCTGATGAGTTGAATGATGGCTGGCAGCTCCTAGGTAGTTTCAGGATGGCAACTAGTCTCCAGGGAGGAGAGAGGGGCTGAAGGTTAAGTTGATCACTAATGGCCAATGATTTAATCAATCATGCCTATGTAATGAAGCTTTCATAAAAACTCAAAAGGACAGAGTTTGGGGAATTTCATAGCAGAACACGTGGAGGTTTCTACAGGGTGGTGCACAAGGGGATAGCATGGAAGCTGATGGAGTTTGGATGTGTTGTCCACTCAAAACTCATGTGGAAATTTGATCCTGAATGTGGCAGTGTTGGAAACTGGCCGAGTCAGGAGGTGGATCCCTCATGAATGGATTAGTGCTCTCCCTGGGGGTGAGGGGATTAATGAGTGAGATCTCACTCTATTAGTTCCTGCGAGAGCTAGTTGTTTAAAAGACCCTTGCACCTCCTCTCCCTCTCTCTTGCCTCCTCTCACAGTGTGATCTGCTTGTACCTGCCAGCTGCCTGCCACTTTCCACCATGAGTAGAAGCAGCCTAAGGGCCATACCAGATGCAGCTGTCCCATAATTGTAAGCCAAATAAACCTCTGTTCTTATAAGTTACCCATCTCAGGTATTTCTGTTATAGCAACACAAATGGACTAATACAAAAGCTCTGTGCTCCTTCCCCCACACCTTGTTCTGTGCATCTCTTCATCTGTATCCCCTGTAATATCCTTTGTAATAAATGGGTAAATGTAGGTAAGTGTTACACTGAGTTCCATGAGCTGCTCAGCAGATTAATCCAACCCAAGGAGGGGGTGGTGGGAACCCCAGTTTATAGCTAGTTGGTCAGAAGTCCAAGTAAAACAACTTGTCACTTGCAATTGCTATCAAAGGTAGTGGGGAGTAGTGTTGGGGACTTGGCCCCCAATCTGTGGGATCTGATGCTACCTCCAGATAGACAGTATTAGAATTGGGTTAGAGGGCACCCAGCTGACATCTACTGCAGAAGTAGTTACTTGCTTGCTGGTTGGAGAAAATACCCACACTTTGGTCACAGAAGTCTATCTTCTGTGTTGGTTGTTGCTGAGTAAGAATAGAGGGAAAACACTTTGGTGTGTGTTCTTTCCCACTGACATATATTAAAACTCAATATACTGAAGATAACAGTTCTCCCCAAATTGATCTACAGATTTAATGCAATTCCTATAAAAATTCCTAGAAAAGTTTCTTGTAGAAATATACAACATTATTCTAAAAATTATATGGAAAAGTAGAGGAGCTAGAAGAACAAAGTGGGAGAAAACATTTTTACCATGTAGCTGCTATCGTCAAGACAGTGTGGTATTGACAAAGGAAAAGACATGTAGATTAATGAAACAGAATAGAGAAATAGACCTAGAAATAGATCCATACAAATATGTCCAACTGATTTTTGATAAAGGTGCAAAAGCAATTGAATGAAGGAAGGATAACCTTTTCCACAAATGATACTGGAGTAATTGGACATCTACAGACAAAAAAGAAAGAGAATTTCAGCCTAAATCTTACATCTAATAAAAAATTAACTCAATATAAATCACATACTTAAAATTAACCTATAAAAATAAAAGACTTTAGAAACAAAAATAGAAGATAATCTTTGGTACCTAGAGCTAGGTGAAGAGTCTTTAGACTTGTCATTCAGAACATTATTCATAAAAGAAAATAACTGATTACTTGAACCTCACCAAAATTAAAACTTTTTTCTGGAAAGCTTATATGTAGAAGATGAAAAGACAAGCTGTAGACTTATAGAAAATATCTGCAAA
The DNA here is from genome assembly GCF_027409185.1 of Cynocephalus volans. Taxonomy (NCBI): domain Eukaryota; kingdom Metazoa; phylum Chordata; class Mammalia; order Dermoptera; family Cynocephalidae; genus Cynocephalus; species Cynocephalus volans. The sequence continues at coordinate 59,587,536 of NC_084471.1, read as the reverse complement.
GCATGTATCTGTTAAAAGACTAGTATCTAGAATATATAAAGAATTCTCAAAGCTCAACAGTAAAAATGTAACATTTCAATTAGGAAATGAGAAAAATACATAAGCAGACATTTCAACAAAGAAGATACATGAATGGAAAATAAGCACATTTAAAAATACTCAACATACTTAGCCATTAGAGAAATGCAAATTAAAATCACTTTGAGATATGACTACACACCTATCAGAATGGCTGAAATAAAAAATAGTGATATCATCAAGGCAAGGACGTGGAGACACTGGATCACTCACACACTGTTGGTGACAGTATAAAATGGTACGACTATTCTGGAAAACAGTTTAGCAATCTCTTTTAAAACTAAACATGCAATTACCATAACTCAAAGTAATGAAAATTCAGTCATATTGACACAGAAATCTGTACAAGACTATGTGTAGAAGTTTTATTCATAATAGCCAAAAACTAGAAATAACTCAAATGTCCCTCAGTGGGTGAGCGGTTAAATAAACTTTGGTATAACCATACAATGGAATACTAATCAGCAAAAATAAGGAATTAGCAATTGATATAGGCAGAAATTTAGAGGGTTTCAAAGGAAGCATGCTGAGTGAAAAAATCTAATCTTAAAATGTTATATACTATATTATTTAATTTATGTAATGTTGTTAAAATAGCAAAATTATAGAAATGAAGGACAGATTAGTGGTTGCCAGTGTTTGGGGGCCAATCGGGAGAAAAGAAATGTGTCACTTTAAAAGTATAGCACTAGGGAGACTTGTGGTTCTGTATTTTGACTGTTAGTGGCCGCTCAAGTCTACACATGTGATAAGATTGCATAGAAACAAAAACACACATGTGCATGTAAAAGTAGTGAAATCTGATAGAGCTCTATGAATTCTATCAATGTCAATTTTCTGATTTGATATTGCGCTATGGTTATGCGAGATGTTACCATTCAAGATAAATGGGTGGAGAGTACATGGTACTCCTCTGTATAGTTTGTTCTTGTTTTGTTTGTTGTAGTTGTAAGTCTATAACTAATTTAAAGTAAAATTTAAAAAAATATCTTCTCCCTCTCTCACCTTAAATTACTTAATTGGCTCTATATTGTTTTCATAAAAATATCTAATCTCCTAAATTGTACTCTTACGGTCCTTTATAATATCAAGATTTATCTTTTGCCAAGATTTAATTCACCCCCTGGCACTCTGGTAATTAATTATATAGACACAGAAGCAAACACAAAATTTTCTTTGAACATATCATTCACAATTATCTCCAGTTCTAATGCTCAGTCCCTTCTCTCACTCCTCTCAACCTCTAATCTTTGTCTTTTTTCACTCTTAGTATCCCTCACAACTCAAGTTAGGCGTCATTTCTTCCACAAATAACATCTAACCCTGAAAAACCAGATTAGGTACCATTCCTGTAAGTTTCCTTACCATTTTTGCCACATATTTTTGGCCACCTAGAATTGGAGGGGAGGGTTGTTCCCCACTTCCCCACTCCATGAATCTTGGTATGAAACACATTCTGCCATCACTATAGAAGCTGTGAAAACCAGCTTCTTACTTTCCCAGGCCCTCCTTGCAGTAGGGTATAGGCCATGTGCCCCACGTTCTAACAATCAAAGAAATCTTCCCAGACATCAAATCAAATGCTAATGGCACAAAGAAATGGAGAGCTGAAGCAACACTTTGGAGCCTACAGATGTCACCAAAATATCAAGTTGCCAGAAAAGTGGAGGTAGCAGCACTGGGCTAATAGCAGATCCAGACTAATATTATGGGCTTCATCCTAACTTTTTGTAACCTCAAACATGGATTTCCAATTTACCAAGTAATTCTTTAGATTACCCAAAATTATTTTGATAAACTTGCTTTTAGATTCAGAGTGTCAGACTCTGTGTATAGTGCCTGAAACTAAAAAATCTGACTGATACAATAGAGCAATATAGTTGACTGTATTTTTGTCCACATCTCTGCCAATAATGTAAAATCTCTTATTATATGGATTTGCACTGTAACACCATGACTTGCACAGTTCCCGAAATGTAGCAGCTACAATGTAAATACTGAGTAAATATAAACAAGGAAATTCCTTATGTACAACACCCTCAAATCAACTCTCCCCTACTACTATGCTTTATTTAAAGAAGCCTGAAATGTGGGTGCCATTCTAGTTTTTGACCCTGCATTCACCTTCATCATACCACCAATTCTTTTCCATGCCTCATACTAAATATTAATTTCTTTTCTTTCCTCTGTATCATAAAATCATTGCCCACTTGAACACATCATTTCCCCTGATGTACTGCCATAGCCTTACTCATCAACATGTCTCCAGTCTAATCACTTCTAGTCCATAAATTACATAGAACTAAATCAGAAGTAAATTCAGACCATTTCATTTTTTTTCTGATTAAAGATATTCCATAATTTATTATTGGTATAGGACCAAGTCTAAACTTTTTGGAATGATATTAAATGCTTTTATAGTCTGGCTCTTTTCTACATTGTCAGTATCACCTTCTGTCCCTGTCTCACACCAGCAAGCTCTTTGTGTTACAGTGGACTTTGCCAATGGACTTCCAGCTTCCTGTGTCTATTATTCTCTTTCATGTCTCAATGGCTTTTAACAGGTATTTCCCACTGTGTTAAATATTTTTCTCCAAGTCCATATTACAAACCTAATTCAACTTCCAAACTCAATTGTCAGTGTCTCTGAATGTCATCCTCAGTACTGCTAGACAATTTGACATTTATTATCGTGATTTCTCATTATCACTACTGTAATATAGTTTTTTAACTGATAGTATTAGTTAAGAAATAGGTACACAGTTGGTGCTCAATAGATATTATAAGATCAACTAATAAAAAAGCAATTCATATTTGAGAAGAATAATGGATTGTATATGTACATAACGATCATATGCACAAGATTTTTTGAAACATTTTAAATCTCATTTTAGGAGCAAATATAGTTCCAGTTTTTGGGCTGAGATTGATGTGGTCAACATTCTATTTTAATATTTCCTTGCTCGAATGAATATTGACCTCAGTATCACATTACTGCATGAAGCCATTTTGTCCAAACAATGAAAAAACAGTGGACATATCTTATAAAGTCTAAAAGTTGAAAGGAAACTTAGGCATCTTCAAATCCAATGACCTTATTCTAATATAAGAACATATAAAAATATTCTGAATCATTCTTACCTTAAATCTTAACATTAAAAGACCACACTACCCATCCAGGCAAACAAAATAACCTACACATTAGTTTAAAATATTTCTTATAAAAGATCCCCCACGCACTAGTAGCAATACATGTGGCAGGAATTAAAGGAGGTCCATACACCTTCACAGCATTCATCCAACACCACCCTTCCTACAGGTGTGACAGTGCCCAGTGATAAGGAAGCCAAAGGAGCCCACATGCTCCCGATGGTGTAATCCACACATCATCCCCATGACCACCATTCATTTTTACCACTAGCGCTGGAATACTGCCTCATAACCAGTACAAATTGGCTAGGAGACCAATCCTTAGATTATAATGAATTATGAATCATCTTTTATAAATAGACCATCAGAACTAATTCTATTCTGCCTTATATATCTTTATTTCATTCTTAGTCAAAAAAATCAAGCCTCCCTGATATTCCAACACTAATCCAACTCATTCTTTTTAGCCTGTGCATGACAGTTTTCTGTCTAGTTTTAGACCCAAGGCAGATTCCATGAATCCTTTCCATTGGGCCCTCCAGAACTCACATACTGTCTATAACCAGTGATACCAGGCAACTATTTTTGCCATTGATAAGTCTGATGTTGGGCTAATTATCATGGAATCTTAGGTAATCCGTCTCATCTTTCTGCCCTAATTATTCTAAAACTTTCTCTTTGTTTTAAGTGTTCTGTAGTTTAATTGCAACAAGTATAGGGGTATGAGAATGGTTGTGTGTTGTTTTCTTAATTTGATTTACAATTTTTCTAGCATAGTAAATCTTATTTATGATTTTTATCAATTCTGAAAAATTCTCTTTTATTTTTCATTTATTTCTTGACTCTCTTTTGTTTTTCCTTTTGAAGTTCTGTTTAGATGAATCTGGAACCTTTCTCATAAGGCTATTCTAATTTTCTACTGCTTGTGTCAGCTTTGTAAGTTTTTTTCTTTTCCTTTTCCTTCCTGAGTATTGTCAGATGAAAATCAATTTTAGTAATTTTTTCAAGCAATCAACTTTAGGTTTTGTTGGTTTTCTCTATTATATTTCTGATTTTTATTTTAATATCAACTCTTGTTTTGTTATTTTTCCTTGTGTTTTCTTTACATTTAATTTGTGTTCCTCCCTTTTTTTCTTGAGATGATACTTGAATCATCAATGTGAATTTTTCTTTTTTTCCTAATACGTGCATTTGAATCCTAAATTTCTCTTTAATACCTGATTTAGGAGCATCCCACAATTTTCATTATAAATCAGTCCCAAATATCCCACTTACATTTTGATTTCTTTTTTCACTCATGGGTTATTTACATGTAGCATATTGATTTTTCTATCATTTTTGCATTTTTTAGTTATCCTTTTGTTGTTGATTTTTACATTAATCACTGTATGGTTAGAAAATATACTCCTTAATGCCATTTCTTTGAAAAATTTTGAGACTTGCTTTCTGGGCCTGGGTACAATGTGTTTGGTAAATGTCTCATCTGCATTTTTTAATAATGCGTATTTTGAAGTTGTTTGCTATAATGTTGTATAAATGCAAATTGAACAAGTTGGTTAATAGTTTGTTCAAATCTTTTACATTCTTACTGGATTTTGTCTCCTTTTTCTATCCATTGCAAACAATACATGTTAAAGGTCTCTAAATATGATTGAGGATTGTCTATCCATTTCTTAATTTTGTTATTATTTGCTTCTTTTTGAATCTACAATAGTAGTTGTATAGAAAATTAGAATTTTTTTCCTTCATTCTGTTAATATGGAAAAATCATAAATTTTTGTATGCCCAACCATTCTTGCATTCCAGGAATAAGTTCTATTTGATAATCTTGTATAACCCTTTAATATGCTGCTGAATTCGCTTTGCTAGTATTTTGCTGAGGATTTTTATATCAATGTTTATATAGCATATTGGTCTGCCATCTCTTTACCTGTAGTATCTTTCTCTGGTTTTGGTATCAGGGTAATTCTGGCTTCACAGAATGAGTTAATAAGCATTTCCTTTTTTCTGTGGATTGAACATCCCCCAAAACTCATTGAAGCTTGACCCCCATTGTAACAGTGCTAAAGGGGTGGGAAATCCTATTATGGTATTTGAAAGGTAGGGTTTTTAAGAGGCCATCAGATTGTGAGGACTGTGCCCTCATGAATGGATTGATCCATTCATGAAGTACAGGGAAGGGGTTTTGATGGATTTTTAAAGAGAAGTAAGAAGTTTATCTCACTCTTGCTCAGGCCATCTCTTGCCATGTGATGCTCTGCATTGCTGTAAAGAGTCACCATCCAGAAGACCCTCAACAGATATGTTCCCTGAACCTTGGACTTCCCAACCTCTGAAAATGTAAAAAATAAATTTCATTTCTTTAAAATTACTTAGTTTCAGGTAGTCTGTTATAAGCAACATGAAGTGGACTTAATACACTCCTCTGCAATTATCTGGAAAATTTTGAGATGAATTGCTGTTACTTCTTCTTTATTTATTTGACAGAATTTGCTTATGAATCCATCAGATCCAGAGCTTTTCTTTGTTGAGAGTTTTTAATCATTGATTCAATCTCCTTATTAGTTATAGGTCTATTCAGATTTTATATTTCTTTGTGATTTAGTCTTGTAAGGTTTGTATTCCTGGGAATATTTCCTTTTCATTAAGGTTATTCAGTTTATCATCATATAATTGTTCTTAATAGTCTTTTGTAATAAATTTTATATCTGTAGAATTGGTAATAATGTTCTCAGTTTCACATATGATTTTAATTATTTAAATCTCTTTTTTTTCATAGTCATTCTAGATAAAGGTTTTTCAATTTTGTCAGTCTTTTCAAAGATCTAACTTTTGGTTTTATTTATTTACCTATTATTTTTCTTTTCTCTATTTCATTTTTCTCCACTCTAATCTATATTATTTTCTCCCTCTCCTAACATTGGGTTTAGTTCTTATTTTTCTAGTTCCAAAAATCAGAACGTTAGGTTATTGATTTGAGATCTTTCTTATTTTTTAATGAAAGCATTTATAGATATAAATTCTCTTTACATAAAGATCTTTACTATTTTATAAAGCTAAAGATATTTAGTTATTTATATGCCTTTGAGTTACTTTCTATTTTTCTTTCATTTCATCCTGCAGGATTCCCTTAATCATTTCTTTCAGGGCAGGGCCAGTAGTAACAAACTACCTCAGTTTTTGTTTATCTGGAAATGTCTTAATTTCTCTCTCACTTTTAAAGTATAGATTTGTTGGATATAATATTCTTGGTTGACAGGTGCCAGGCTGGATCACAGACCTCTCTGCCCCACCCTGTGCAGGTCATGAGTCAGGTAGTTGAAAAAAGATCCTGGTGGCCAATAACAGGATAGACATGCTTTATTCTGATGCAAGCCCTGCTGGCCGGCAGCTCAGAGCTGCTGCCATTTATACCAAAAGGTACACAACAACGGCAATGAGCCAAGGAGTACATGGGCACGCATGCACAGTCACACCACTCCTATATAACTTGTTTACAACAGATGTGCTGAATCATACCCCACCAGATGTGAGATGAGGGGGCCTGACTATACTTACTACATTTTCCTCACAACAGGTTTTTGTTTTGTTTTGTTTCCTTTTTGCACTTTGAAGATAGGAGCACTGCCTTCTGGCCTCCAAAGTTTCTGATGATGAATCTGATGAGATAACATGAATGAGGATCCTTCACACATGATGAGTCACTTCTCTCTTGATGCTTTCAGGATTCTCTCTCTGTCTTTAGCTTTCAAAAGTTTGATTATGTGTCTTGGTGTGGGTCTTTTAAATGTTTACCTTTTTGAAGTTTGTTAAGCTTCTTAGATATTTAAATTTATGTCTTTCAGCAAAGTTTGGAAGTTTTCAGACATTAGTTCTTCAAATATTCTGTCTGTCTGCCCCTATCTGTCTTTCTTCTTCTGAGATTCCTGTAATGTGGATTTTGGTCCCCTTGATGGTGTTCCACAGGTCCCTTAAGCTCTGTTCACTTTCTTCAATCTTTTTTCTTTCTGTTCCTCAGACTTAAAAATTTCCACTGCCCTATCTTCAAGTTCACTAATTCTTTCTTCTGCCTGCTAAAATCTGCCTTCAAATCTCTCAACTGATTTTTTGTTTGTTTGTTTGTTTATCTGTTTTGAGTCTGGCTGGCACAGAGATACAAACCCATAATCTTGTTGTTACCAGCCATGGTCTCCCAAGTTAACTAACCGTCCTGCTCTCTCTAGTGATTTTTCATTCTAGTTATTGAACTTTTCAGCTATAGAATTTCTTTTTTGTTTCTTTTTAGGTTTTCAATCTTTATATTGATAGTTCCATTTTGTTCATATATTGTTTTCTTGGCTTTCTTTGCATCTTTTAGTTCTTTGACCATATTTAATAAGGCTGTTTTAAAGTCTTTCTAATAAATCTGCATCAGTTCTTTTCCAGGAATAATTTATGTTATTTTATCATTATTATTGTTTGAATAAGCCATACTTTCTTGATTATTTGTATGCCTTGTGATTTCTTTGTTAAAAAATGGACATTTGAGTATAATAATGTAAATCTGGAAATTTAATTTTCACACCTCTCTGGAGCTTGCTATTTTTTTGTTGTAGCTTTTTTATTGTTTGTTTTCTTATTTGTATGTTTAATTACTGTGGGCTGTCTCTGTGCCAAAGATCAGCCTACTGTGTAAAGTTAGTCCTCTCAGGTCTTTCCTGAACCTTCATCTTTCCTTGGAATGTGCAGTTACTTTCTAATTTTCATTATATATTTGCTGTTTAATGTACTAGTCTTTCCCTGTGCAGTTGGTTTTTAATGCTGGTCTTTAGTGTTTGACGCCCAAAAGGGGAAAAAGGAAAATAAAGTGGGGGGTGGGTATTGGTCCTTTTAATCCCCTGGAAGTCATTTTAGCCTGTGGGGGAGGGGCCTGCAACAATGGGGGAAGGTGCACCAACAGTGGCCACCCACCACTTTCTCTGCACCTCTGTGATCAGAAGCAGCAATCAGTGATCAGAGCTAAATTCCCAATCTTTGCAGGATAAGGATAAGGATAAGATCATTTTTGCCCACACTGGCTCCTGAAATTTTTGTGCAAGCTGCTGCAGGAACATGTGCACAGCTGCCTACCCTAAGGATAATGGGTGGGAAGTGGGTAAGAGCTAAAGTGACCAAAAATATCCATAATTTTTCATCCAGTCTTTCTCCTGGAAATTGCAAGTCTTCGATGGACTTCGCAGTTTCCAAATAGTTACATCAGACAAATTATGCCCATGCAATTGTTATCTGGGTGGAAAGACAGATTCCTGGTACTTCCTACTTCATCCTCTTCTAAAAATCCTCTTTATAGATTTTTGACAATTAATTTTATTAAATAAAAAATTTAAAAGCATACTGCTAATAAAACATTGAGCAGAAATGCGAAAGTTATATATTTTCTCCTGCAAGTTATTAGCTAATATCTTATTATTTCTCTAAGATTTCCCATTTAGAAAATTTTGTGTTGTCATGTGTTTGATTTTTTCTGAATCAAGTGTCAATTTGTACCACTTGATCAAAATTGAGAAAAGTTGAATTGAACTTGTCCTACTTGTTATTACAGCCTGTGTGCAGCAAGTATAAAGATAAATAGTCAACATATTATTGGAGAAAGTGAACATGAGAGGTATTATAGCATTATGCACACATGTGCACACCCACACAGATGTATATTTAAGATCCCATCATGGTCACTCCTTAAATACTCAAAGTATCAGACATATGGTTTACAAATATTTTCTTTCACTTTTTGTGTTGTCTATTCATTCTATTGTTTCCTTTACTGTACAAATACTTTTTAGTTTGATTCAATCTTATTTGTCTGTTTTTGCTTTTGTTGCCTGTGTTTTGCAGATCATATCCAAAAAATCATTGCCCAGGCCAATGTCATGGAACTTTCCCCCCATGTTTTATTCTGGTAGTTTTACAGTTTAAGAGCTTATATTTAAGTCTTTAAGCCAGTTCAAGTTGATTTTGTATATGGTGTGAGATAAGGGTTCAATTTCATTTTTCTGTTTGTGGATATTAATGTTTAGTCTAGCTTGAGATTCTGGATGGACCAGTTGGTAGCAACCACAGGCAGGCAGACCTTGCTGTTGTGTTCTCTAGCTGAGCTGGGCCACAGCCTGCGCTCTGAAGTCAGGTGTAGGTGCTTGCTGGGTTTTGCAATTGCCTCTGATCAGGCAAGGTTGCAGGCTGTATTCCCTGGCTGGGTGGTACTACTGTTTGGAATCTGCAAATGAGCAGGATCAGAGACTATGCTCCACAGTTAAGTGCAGTCATGGGCTTGCCTCCCAGCCTGAGGAAGCCTTATGCAAAACACAGAGGCTGTGTGGGAAAGCTGGCTAGGGATTGGAACCTGGCAGGCCTGTTGACCATGCTTCCTGAAAGTAGTGCTGTTAGCTGGTCCTTCTGGTCATGTGCCTCTCTTAGCCGAAATGCAAAGTCACCACCAAGATATACTCACAGGTCACTGTGAGCTCTTTCCTCCTTGTTTGTTTCGAGCTTATTCTAGGTGGTCTAGACCTGTTAATAACCCCAGTATTCCCTGGGAGGCAAGATACAAGTGGACCTTTGGCAAAGTGTCCCAGAATACAGAGGAAGCTGAGTGTCTGCCTCCAACTTTCTTTTTCCACTATAGAATCCACAGGCACAGGGGAATCCTCTCTGTGCGGCACTGTGCCAGTTTGGTGAGGAGGGGGGAGGGATGAGGTCAAAGTGAAACTGTTCCCCTTAGGCTTCTCATGTGGCTTTTCTCACCTCACTCCCAAGTTCTGGGATATTCATAAAGGTGGTCTTGTCTGTGGAGAGTTGCTAGCTGGATTTCTGCAAGGAGGACTGGACCCAGGGCACTCCTTGTCCACCGTCTTGAGAAGGTCACTCTTCTGACTGTGCTTTTCTTTCCTTGTTTGCAAGCTTTCTATGAGAATTAGAAAGAGAATAGATTTAAACATGCTCTGCTAGGACGATGAAGAGGGCCTAAAGGGATTATGAGTATTTATGGGTAGGATCCCTAGTGCAGAAGTGAAAATATTTAGGTATAAACCTCTGCAGGTAGAAAAATCAGGCCAGCTTAGAAGAGACCTTCTTGCTGTGGGAATAGTGACTTACCTCCAGCATCTCATCTGGGGAGCCCTTTCTGATCCACTGAGATGCTTGGTGCCACTTCTCTCCTCTGTGCTTACCTTGCTCACTGCCCTAGATATGGTACTGCTACTTTTAGTTTGTATGTCTTTCTTCTCCACTGGACTTTCTTATAATTCATGGCTGAAGTATTATTTTACTTATTTTTATATAATCACATAGCATAGCATCTTCATAGTAGTTTACAGAGATTAGCTGCCCAATCTATGTTGGTTGGAAGACTTGCTAATTAAAAGGAAAATTATCTACCAAATGCTATTATATCATTAAGAATATCCTTTGCATTGCAAGACCTGATAGGTGACTCATCAAGCAAGAAAATCTAATAACTCAATATTCTGCTTTTTGCCTTGGCTTTTATCTTCTTGGATTTTCTCTTTATCCAAAGTTGAGTAGTTACAAAACTATTTAAAGTCATTTTTTAACTTTAACTTTAGATTATATGCAGGTTTTGGATTTTAGAAAATTACTACTTCCCAGTGCTTTCTATTTAAAATGTTTACTGTCAATAAACACTTTTCCATTTCTCATATTCTCTCTTATAATTTACTTTCTTTTTAGGTTATTTATTATATATTTCATTTATCATTATTCATTAACTCATTCATTAATTTATTAAATATTTACTGAGTAGCTGCTATGTGACAATCACTGTATTGACAATCACTGGGAATATAGAAATGTATAGCACATAGACCTTGTCTTTAAAACCTTATCATTGATTGGAGACAAGAAAAAAACAGAGATATAACTCTTTGTTTCCCCAGCCACCAGAATAGAGCACTAAAACCAGGGCCATAATAACAGTAGAAAGATACCGTCTTTGTTTTTTCTTTCGCCAACAATTACAGAAAGTCCAGTCCCTTATAAAAGTATTTTAGAGAATCCCTAGAAAGTTGTTTATGTGTGCTTCTGAGTTTAGTTCCTTAAACTATATTGCAGTGGGCGTTTTCCTTCTTGTTATCTGTTTCGTGTGTTTATATTTGCTGTGAAGGAACCCATGCCCACATGCAGAACACTGCCTATGCTGACATTAGATATACCACTGAGTCTGTTACAGTTGTTATGTCCTTGCAACACTGACTTGAAACTGATAGAAGCGTTTCTAAATTAGCCAACCCTACTTTCTGCTCTTAGATTTCTTCTAGGAAGGAATGTGCAATAGTAGCTAAGCACATGAGAATTGAAGTACAACGAAACTGAAGCTACATTTTGGTTCCCCAGTGCAAGAATAGAAAAGCCTTAAATAAGTTTTCTTAATCTTTCTGATCCTCAATTTATTCATCTATGAAATAGGATTGTCTATTTTGCAGTGTTGGTATACAGAATGACACAGTTGCATTACTGAAAATACTTAATTAAATTTCCTAAACTCCAGTATTACCAGGATTTAATTGTACCTTTTAGGTCAGGAACGTGCACTATATAGTATCTCAGTAAATTAAGCCTGATAAATCTAAATGACTATTCCCATCTGCTCTCCTTGTATGAGTATATCTGCCTTTAGATGAGGAACAGATTGCTTCTATTCTATGATCTGTTTCTTATTCATTATAATCTTTGAAATTCTAAAAAGTTAAAGGGTTAAAGACAAAAATGAACTTATAGGTTATATTTTGGCTACTAGATGATATGAAGCAATTTTGTTTAGAAGACTGGCGTGGAAATAGATAAAATGCAATAACACTTATCCGTGTAAGAATCATTTGCATTCATGTCTTTTCCATAAAAAAATATGATTTAGCTGGACGTAATCTTCCCATCCTAAGAAGGCCAATAATATCTTCACAGTGCACGCCAAATCCCAAATGTGACATTTTATACCTCTTCTTCATGACCCTAATTCTAAACCTTCCCTGTTTCTGGGCATTGACTGTCATGAACCATGAGGGGTCTAAGATTTTACCCTATCTGCAAGCTAACAAATAAGCCTACCACATTTTCATGGATACTAGTAGAATACACAAGATTCCTGGATCAAAGATGAAGTTCAGTTTATTATTCACAGAAATAACAATTGCCAGAATATCAGTATTTTTGCATTGGTTCCTTAAGTTCCAATTCTCACAGCATGACAGAAAGAACATGTGCCACCTATGCACTATCATGTGTTACATTATAAGAGAGGAACACTAAATTTAAGAAACCCAATTCTTTTTAGCCAGCTTGCCCTTTGATGCAGAGGACAACCATTGTCTTTATTACATTGTGTAGTTAGTAACCTGCTGTTGGCTCTGGAGGGAGACACTGTCTCTATCTTCCAAGGCAGTTTGCTCTATTAACAATCTTAAAGAAATGATAAAGAAGAAGGCGCCTTGCTCACAAGACAGAGACTGACCCAGTCCTTGAACATTGTCTAAACCTTTAACTTCTTCAATAATAACAGTTAACAATAATACACTTGTATGTTAGTGCATGAATAAAGAGCAATCCACCAAGCAACATGTTTTCTGGATCTGTGGAAAGCCATAATTATAAAATGTTTCTCTATTAAAGTAAAAACAACTTTGATGCACATTGTTAACACTTTGTTTTATATCATTTCCCCCCTCATCACTCTACTTCTGGAATTAAAAAAGACCTTTTGTGTTTCCTCTATAAAAGTATACAGTGTATTTATTTTATTTCCAATCTTATCATTATCCAACACAAATTATCCAATAATTTTGAGGTAATATTTCCCATGTCTTAAGTAATCTTTCGGTAGGTGATTTACATTTGTTTACACACTTCTGGTGCATTTTGCTAGGTGCTTCTTTATACTAGTATTTTTTTTTTTTAATTTTATTTTGTCGATATACATTGTGGCTGATTATTGCTCCCCATCACCAAAACCTCCCTCCCTTCTCCCTCCCCCCCTCCCCACCAACAATGTCCTTTCTGTTTGCTTGTCGTATCAACTTCAAATAATTGTGGTTGTTATATCTTCTTCCCCCCCCCCCCCGGTTTGTGTGTGTGTGTGTGTGTGTGTGTGTGTGTGTGAGTGTGTGTGTGTGAATTTATATATTAATTTTTAGCTCCCACCAATAAGTGAGAACATGTGGTATTTCTCTTTCTGTGCCTGACTTGTTTCACTTAATATAATTCTCTCAAGGTCCATCCATGTTGTTGCAAATGGCAGTATTTCATTCGTTTTTATAGCTGAGTAGTATTCCATTGTGTAGATGTATCACATTTTCCGTATCCACTCATCCGATGATGGGCATTTGGGCTGGTTCCAACTCTTGGCTATTGTAAAGAGTGCTGCGATGAACATTGGGGAACAGGTATACCTTTGACTTGATGATTTCCATTCCTCTGGGTATATACCCAACAGTGGGATAGCTGGTTCGTATGGTAGATCTATCTGCAATTGTTTGAGGAACCTCCATACCATTTTCCATAGAGGCTGCACCATTTTGCAGTCCCACCAACAATGTATGAGAGTTCCTTTTTCTCCGCAGCCTCGCCAGCATTTATCGTTCATAGTCTTTTGGATTTTAGCCATCCTAACTGGGGTTAGATGGTATCTCAATGTGGTTTTGATTTGCATTTCCCGGATGCTGAGTGATGTTGAGCATTTTTTCATATGTCTGTTGGCCATTTGTATATCTTCCTTAGAGAAATGCCTACTTAGCTCTTTTGCCCATTTTTTAATCGGGTTGCTTGTTTTCTTCTTGTACAGTTGTTTGAGTTCCTTATATATTCTGGATATTAATCCTTTGTCAGATATATATTTTGCAAATATTTTCTCCCACTCTGTTGGTTGTCTTTTAACTCTTTTAATTGTTTCTTTTGCTGTGCAGAAGCTTTTTAGTTTGATATAATCCCATTTGTTTATTTTTCCTTTGGTTGCCCGTGCTTTTGGGGTCGTATTCATGAAGTCTGTGCCCAGTCCTATTTCCTGAAGTGTTTCTCCTATGTTTTCTTTAAGAAGTTTTATTGTTTCAGGGTGTATATTTAAATCCTTAATCCATTTTGAGTTGATTTTAGTATACGGCGAGAGGTATGGATCTAGTTTCATTCTCCTGCATATGGATATCCAGTTCTCCCAGCACCATTTGCTGAAGAGGCAGTCCCTTCACCACTGAATAGGCTTGGTGCCTTTGTCAAAGATCAGCTGACAGTAAGTGTGTGGGTTGATTTCTGGATTCTCTATTCTATTCCATTGGTCAGTGTGTCTGTTTTTATGCCAGTACCATACTGTTTTGGTTATTATAGCTTTGTAGTATAGCTTAAAGTCAGGTAGTGTTATGCCTCCAGCTTTATTTTTTTTGCTCAGCATTGCTTTGGCTATGCGTGGTCTTTTATTGTTCCATATAAATGTCTGGATAGTTTTTTCCATTTCTGAGAAAAATGTCTTTGGAATTTTGATGGGGATTGCATTGAATTTGTATATCACTTTGGGTAGTATGGACATTTTCACTATGTTGATTCTTCCAATCCAAGAGCATGGGATATCTTTCCATCTTCTTGTATCCTCTCTAATTTCACTCAGCAGTGGTTTGTAGTTCTCATTATAGAGATTTTTCACCTCCTTGCTTAACTCAATTCCTAAGTATTTTATTTTTTTGGTGGCTATTGTAATTGGGCCGGCTTTCTTGACTTCTCTTTCTGCATGTTCACTATTGGAGAAAAGAAATGCTACTGATTTTTGTGTGTTGATTTTGAATCCTGCTACTGTGCTGAAATCATTTATCAATTCCAGCAGTTTTTTTGTAGAGGTTTTAGGCTGTTCGATATATAGGATCATGTCATCTGCAAACAGGGACAGTTTGACTTCATCTTTTCCAATCTGGATGCCCTTTATTTCCTTCTCTTCTCTGATTGCTCTGGCTTGTACTTCCAACACTATGTTGAATAAGAGTGGTGAGTGTGGGCATCCTTGTCTAGTTCCTGTTCTTAAAGGAAAAGCTTTCAGCTTTTCCCCATTCAGGATGATATTGGCTGTGGGTTTGGCATATATGGCTTTAATTATGTTGAGATACTTTCCCTCTATACCTAACTTATAGAGGGTCTTTGTCATGAATGAGTGCTGAACTTTATCAAATGCTTTTTCAGCATCTATAGAGATGATCATATGGTCCTTGTGTTTGAGTTTATTAATATGGTGTATCACATTTATTGATTTGCGTATGTTGAACCAACCTTGCATCCCTGGGATGAATCCCACTTGATCGTGATGAATAATTTTACGTATGTGTTGCTGTATTTTGTTTGCTAGTAATTTAGCAAGGATTTTTGCATCTATATTCATCAAGGATATTGGCCTGTAATTTTCTTTTTTGGTTATATCTTTACCTGGTTTTGGTATCAGGATGATGTTTGCTTCATAGAATGAGTTTGGGAGATTTGTGTCCATTTCAATCTTTTGGAATAGTTTGTAAAGAATCGGTGTCAATTCCTGTTTGAATGTTTGGTAAAATTCTGCTGTGAATCCATCTATACTAGTATGTTGATTTTATTTCTAATCCATGGTACAACTGTAAAGAAATATCTACAATTCAAATATCTGCTCATTTTCTTGTTTTAACCAAGCAATATTTTCAGGAGATTGCATCATAAAAAATAACTAGAGCAATAGCACAACAACTTGCTGGAGGAAATGGACATAGCATTCTTGTTAAGGGACAGAATGTCCATGATTATAACCAGAACAGATTGCTTACAGTAGCAGAATCTGCACAATGGCTCATTGGTATTAATGGGTTGGGGGCTGAGACGAGGAAATGGCATTCATTGTCCAAGGTTGGTATTTTCTCTAACATGTATGTTGCTTTTGAATAACTGAAAACAGCTGTAGAATAAAGCCCCCCTGACCTTGCTTATTATAAACCATTCACATTTTGGCATTAGAAATATGAATAGGCCCTCAAGGAAAGAATGGATTCCAATTCAACAATAGAAAGAGACCATTGGCCAAATGAAGTGGAAAAAATGTGCATGAAGCTATTTTATTTCCAAAATTGGACTGCCTCACCAATTGAAAGAAAGGGAAAAAACATCTGCTACGATTGTTTGGAAATTTTTGTTTTTCAGGGCTAGCAGAAGGGACTGAAGATGAAAAGATAAATGTTAATTATCTGGGTCACCCAAAATGTAGATATTTTCTCCAATACATTTGAGGGAGTAAACATAGCTGTGTCTTAATCAGAATCATGAGTATCTAAATCTGAGCACGCCAGTTAATCCAATGACAATCATTTAATGTTGTTTAACGTTATGTGCAAGATACAGTACCATGAGTACAATTTAATGTTAAAATATTATAATGTTTGGGAAATTATTTAAAAATAAAAGTAAAACACATTTCAAGCCTAACACCTAAACCTTCATGTAATGCACGTTTGTGTCTATGTGTGCATGTGTTTGTGTGTGTGTGTTAGAGACAATGCAGCTGAATTCACCTGAAGATATTCATAATATACATGTTCACTTCCTTCACATTAATGTGAATAAAAATCCTCCTCTTAAAACTATATGTAGCAATATATTACCTTAAGAATTAAAGATCATTGTTGGACTATCTGGAAAGCCCATAGGACCTGTTTGCATGTCAGATAAAGGAAACTTTTGGGAAGTATGTTTTGTTCATAAAATGCTCTGGCCCTAATGTTCTCATATCAAGATTGTGGCAGATTCCAACAAACAAGAGGCCATAAAAAATACAGAAGAAAATTTTGCTAAAATTTCTCAAACCTCAGATGCACAAAGAAGTACTTTTTGATCCATGCATGATGTAAGGCTTTGTGATTACAGGTGAGAAATCAGTAATCCGATCAATTGGTTCTGTGCACCAATATGGCAACATCGGCAAACATTGTACAAAGGATATGTTCTGTTTGCTTCTACAAACTGGACTTCACCCTTCTCTGTCTGTCCTGCTTTGCTCAAAGAAGCTGAATTCTACTGACCAAATCTTTCAGGTTCCCTTGCCTCATACAAACTCATAATTTTTCTTTTTGATCAATTTTGAGTAATAACATTTTGATATCAATAGACTACAGTGCTATGCAGAAATTTATAATCTATATCATGAGAATCTGGATAAAAGACAAAAATTTCACAAGTTTTGAGCTTAAGAATAAAAAAATAGAAGATTTGAATCAGTATTTACCAAGTAAAGTAGAATTACAGCTGCTCTTTTGGGTGGGACATGACTAGCATTTGGAGAAAATATAGAAATAGAAGAGCAATTCTGATTTTTTTATGCTTCAAGAAAATTGCTTAACTATTATATGCCTATTTTAAATAACAGCAAAAATGCAAATTACAAATACATCTATATTTTTTCTTGCATCCAATGTTCTATTTCAGAATAGAATTGCAAAAGTAATACTACCCCACTGTGTAAAGGAAATGAGAAATGCAGAGGCCATTATGGAGGATTGTGAATTTATACAGTGCATTAGCACCAAAGGATACAGCATGGGTATTTTTTAAAAATTCACAATATTGAATGGTATTTGGATTTGCACTGCTATCTGTCCAAAATGATAAATCTATTAGGACGTGATGTATCTTATCTTGCCAAAGTATTTTGAGATGATTTTTTAAATATCAGTTTCTCATTTTGTTATGCACTTTTCTTTAGTTTATTTATCAATGAAGAACTAGTTTATATTAAACACTCTGAACACAATAGCACATAAGTTTTTGCCTGACCTAGCCATAGAAAAATCAGATTAAAATCATCTATGTTGTCTGAGGGTGAAGGTTCCAAGTATCTGTTCAACACTTATTACTACTGAGGATAAATGAAGACTCTAGAATTCTGTCCCTCCTTTTTTTTTAACCCATTCCACTGTTATATCTCCTAATCACTTCCCAACTCTAAAATAAGAAAAAAAAAAAAAAAAAAAGAATTGGTGCAGTAGTTAAATATATTTTTAAAACATATATTATATAACTCAAATGTGAGATTTAAGCCTTTTCAAGTTTTATTATAAAATCAATGTCTTTTAAAGTATTTGTATTTGAAACTTTCAGTACCCAGTTATTAGAATTTCAACTATTAGTAAAAGATGACGATTTTTAATAATTTTGAAAATAAATGATAATAAATTTAAGAACATGTAAACATTGAAATAAGAATACTTAACCCGTCATATGGTATTTAAAAATTTTCATTTTAAAATCACTTCAGTTATAATTCATATACAAAGAACTGGACGTAATTAGTGTGTATAATTTGATGAGTTTGGACGTATGCAAATACCCATGATGTCATCACCACATCTAGGTAATAGGCATATCCATCACCTCCCAAAGTTTCTGTGTAGCCCTGTGTTTGGTGGTAAAAATATTTAACATGAGATCTGCCATCAACAACTTTTGAAGTACACAATACCATATTGTTAACCGTAGTCACAGCAAATCTTTAGAATTTATTCATCTAGCATTAACTGAAACTATACCCACTGAACAGCAAGAACCCCCCATTCCTCCTACCCATCCCCAGACCCTGACAACCACTACTGTATTCTCTGCTTTTATGAGTTTGACTATTACTAAAATCTCTCATAAGTGGAAACATGCAGTATTTTTCCTTCTCTGACTGGCTTATTTCACTATTTAATGTCCTCCAGCTTTATCCATGATGTTACAAATGACAAGATTTTCCCTTCTTTTTTTTTTAAGTCTGAATAATATTCCATTGTATGTATATGCTATTATCTTTATCCATTCATCCACCTATGGACATTTGAGTTGTTCCTATGTCTTGGCTATTGTGAATAATGCTGAAATAAATGTAGGAGTGCTGATCTCTTTGAGACCCTGATTTGAATTCCTTTGGGTATATTATACACAAAAGTGGGATTGCTGGATCATATGGTAGTTCAATTTTCAAATTTTTAAGGAACTTCAATGCTATTTTTTATTGCTGCTGTACCATTTTACTTTCCATCATTTTGTTTCCTTTTTTGCTTAATATGATGGTTATATCCTACTTTCTGCTATATGTGAAATGTCTGCTTCTCAGAATTTTTCAATTGTTACATTGCTAAAATTTAAACATATTGATAATATTAAATTTGATTCAGTTTGGCCTTAAGTTGCCTCTGTACGTTGAATTCCTACAAAGGGAACTGAAACCTAACCTAGTATGTAAACAAACTGCAATATAACTTGAATATATTTTTTTAACAAATAGCTGGGTCTCAGCCAATCACAGGCTGGTAGCTGATCAGACCAAGGCCAAATAAGGCAGACACCCAGCCATAACCCATCAAGCTATTTGTAAATGTCACTTCCTTCTTCTGTCTATAAATACTGCTCGCCTACATTGCGGGGTGGAGCTCTCTGAACCTGTCCAACTTTTGAGTACTGCCTGATTCATGATTTATTTTTTGCTCAAATAAACCCTGCTAAATTTAATTTGTCTTACTTATTTTTTATTTAACAGTATTTATATAAATTATAAAAGGAGGAAGTTATCCATTTCCAAAAAATTTTCAATGAAGTGCTGGATTTTAGCTGTCTCCCATGTCACATGCATTGTCACCCCTAGCAAAATTAACAATAATTCCACCAGGTTTCATGACAAAATATAGGACCCCTCTTGGCTCTGGCAAAGGGAGGGGAAAAGTAGACATTATTAAATATCCCAGGATGTTCTCCATAATAAAAGGTTACTCTCCAGGAGAAAAAGCTTTACCTGAATCTTACTCCACCTGGGGTAAGGACATTTCTCCTGCTCTCATCCCTGCTAATTTTCTGATCTCAGCTAAGAGAAGAAGTCAAGAAAGCCAAGATATATGCAAAGCCCAGATACTGAGGCCCACAACAGACTGATATTTAATTAAAAGATTAAAAAACACTTCTCCTCTCCACATCTTATCACCACACCACCAGTGTTTCAGTATAGTAACAGTTGCTTCAGCTAAAGGCATTCAAGCCTATATCTGAAGAGGAGTTCTTAGGGAAGCCTAAAGTCAACAGGGAAGACAGACACAACAACACTAGAGAAAATTTAAGCCTCTGACACCTGAAGAAACAACAAAAATTAAACACAGTCGAAATCTGGGCCTGATTAACATAAGACTTTACACGAAAGGCTGATTTACCCCAGTTTCTATTACCTGATACATCATGATCAGATTTAAATGAAAAATTAAAAACATTCTAAAAGGCTAAACAACAGCAATAAAAAACAAAAACAAAAATCAGTTCAACAAACAAAACAAGTATCAGAACCAGATTCAGAATTGACAGAGATATTAAAACAATTAGAGAATTTAAAATAACAATGACTAGTGTATTAAGGGCTCCAGTAAAAGAAGCAGACAACACGCAAGAATAGGTAAGTAATGCAAGCAGGGAGATGGAGACTCTGAAACAAAGAACATTAAAAATTCAGTTTTGTGAGATTTCAAAGAAAATGCTACTAGATAGAAAAACGCTGTAGCAGAATTAAAAATGCCTTTGATGGGATCATCAGTAGATTTCATTCAGCAAAAAATAAGGAAATTGATTATACTGAAGATGTGTGAGTAACCACCAAAAAAAAAAAAAAAAAAAAGCAAAAAGAAAGAAAAGGAAAAAAAGAAAAAAGACCTGCAACAGAGCAACCAAAATATGTGGGGCTATTTCAAAATGCTTAATATACACACAATTGGAATATCAGAAGAAGAAGAAAGACAGAATGGATCTAAAGACATTTTTGAAGCAAAAATATCCAATCTCTTTTCTGAGTTAATGACGGACCCAAAGCTACGGATCTGGGAATCTCAGAGATTATGGAACAGAACAAATAAATACACATACATTATATTACATATGTAATTACAGCATATAATAAAACAAATATTATAGGCACATTATATTCAAACAGCGAAATATTTTGATAAAGAGAAAATGTTGAAAGAAGTGAGAGGATAAAAAAACATAATTTACCTATGAAGGATTAAGAATAAGAATCACGGAGGACTTATCCGAAACCATGCAAGCAAGACAAATTATATATTCAGAGAAACTATCCTTCGAAAGTAAAAAGGAAATAATGACTTTTTCAGACACACAAACACTGAGGGAATTCATGATGGCAGATCTGCTGTGCAGGAAATTTCAAAAGAAGTTCTTTAGGGTGAGGGAAAATGATATAGGCAAGAAATACAGATCTACATAAAGATAGAAAGAGCATCAGAGAAAGAATAAATAAAAGTAAAATAAAATATTTCCTTATTCTCAATGTTTCTAAATGATAGCAGTTTTTTAAAAAAAATAATAATAGTGCATCGGTGACTACTGCATATGAATAAATAAGTGAAATGAATGGCAGCAATATCAGGAAGGAATTGAGAATACCCTTATAAGGTAAGAGCAGCACCCATGAAGTGGTTAGTGTTATTTAAAGGTGAACTTAGATTAGTTAAGAATGTATATTGCAAACTCTAGGCCAACACTAAAATGAATGAATTAACTAAAAGAAGTATATTTGTTATCCTGAAAAAGGAAGATAAAATGAAATTATATAAAATGTTCAATCAAATCCAGATAAGACAAAAAAAGTAAAAAAGGGGAAATTTTAAAAAATAAATAAAATGAATAGAAAAGATATTAATCCAACAATATCAACAATCACTTTAAGTGTGAATGATAAATACAGCAATTGAAAGACAGAGGTTGTCCAAGTGGACAAAAAAACAAATATACATTGTCTGTAAAAAACTCACCTTAAATATAAGCACTCAGATAAGTTAAAGTAAATGGATGGATTAATACATAGCATGCTAACACTAATGTGAAAATAGCTGTAGTAGCTATATTAATTTCAGATGAAGCTGACTTCAGAACAAAGATGTTTACAAGAGAGAAAATGAAGTTAATTCATACAGTGCTCAATTCTCCAAGAAGATATAACTATAGCAAACATGTGTTCACCTAACAAGAGAGTGTCAAACTATATGAGGCAAAGACTGGTGAAACTGCAACGAGAAATATGTGAATCCACTATTATAGTTAGGAACTTTAATGTTCATTTTTCAGCAATTGGTAAATCATGCAGACAGAAAATCAATAAGGATATAGTGGACTTGAAAAGCACTATCAATATGATAACTTTGCATTTATAAAATGCTTCTTTCAACAAAAAAAAATAATACATATTCTTCTAAAATTCAAATGGAACATTAACAAAGACAGACCACGTTCTGGGCCATAAAACACATCTTAACAAACTTAAAAGAATAGAAATCATGCAAAATATGCTCTCAAACCACGATGAAATTAAGATAGAAATCAGTAACAGAAAGATAGCTAGAAAATCTCAAATATGTGAAGATTAAATAGTAAACTTGTAAATAGCACATGGGTCAAAGAAGAATTCTCGAGAGAAATTTAAAAATATTTTCAACAATGTTAAATTGAAAATACAATTTATATGTTGACCCAAAAGAAAATACTACTTGTCAGATTTGTGTGTTGCAGTGAATGCAATGTTTAAGGGAATATAACACTAAATGCACATAATGGAAAAGATGATCTAAAATTAATACTCTAAGCTTCCACCTCAGATAATTAGAGATGGAAAAGCAATTTGGCCCTAAAACAAGCATAAAAAAATATTAGTAAGCATTAGAACAAAAAAGCAATAAAATTGAAATCAGAAAACAATAAAATAATTTAGTGAACCTAAAGGCTGGTCTTTAAAAAATATCAACAAAATTGATACACATCTAGATAGGCTAACAAAGAAAAAAACAGAAAAGCCTCAAATTAGAAATACCAAAAATGAAAGACAGATCATAACTACTGAGTCTATGGACATGAAAAAGATTATAAAGGAATAACATGAACAACTCTGCACTCACAAATTTAATAACTTAGATGAAACGGACAAATTCCTTGAAAGACACAAATTACCAAAAACTCATACAATGAGAAATAGATGATATGAATATACATGTATCTATTAAGCAAACTGAATCTTTAATTAATTATCTTCCAACAGAGAAAGTGCCAGACCGAGATGGTTTCACTAGTGAATTCTATCAAGCATTTAAGAAAAAAGCAATACCAGTTCTATGCAAACTCTTCCAGAAAATAGAAGAAGAGGCAATACGTTATAGCTTACTCTATGAGTTAGGAATATCTCATACTAAAACCAGGTAAAGTCATTATGACAAAGAAAAACTATAGACCAATATCTATTGTAAGCACAAATGCAAAAATTCTCAGCAAAATTTTCATAAAGTAAATCTAACAAGGAAAAAACAAAATAATAATATACCAGAATCAAGTGGGTTGTAGTCCAGGTGGTCATCATTCAAAGATTAATGTAATCTACTACACCAACAAGCTAAAGAAGAAAAATCATATGATCCTATCAACTTATTAAGCATTTGACAAAATCCAACATTCATGATAAAAACTCCTAGCAAACTAGAAATAAAAGGGAACATCATCAACTTGATAAATAGCATCTACAAGAAGTATACAGCTACCATTTCATTTAATGGTAAGAAAACGAATGTCTTCACCTGTTATTTGGAACAAGGTAAGATTGTCCTCTCTCACCACTCCTATTCAACATGGTACTGAAAGTACTAGTTAGGAAAAGAAATGAAAATAGTAGAAAATATTTATTAAAAAGAGAAAAGGATATAAGAGATATGGAATGAGAATAAAAGTGCCTTTTTTGGCAGATGACATAATTATGTAGAAAAATGGCTCAGGATCTTTGGAAGACAGGTTATAAGTTTCTTACAAGTTTAAACATAACCATGGTGTTATCATATGTTCCAGTAATCATTCCCCTAGGTATTTACCCAACTTGTTTGAAAACCCATGTTCACACAAAAACCTGCATGTGAAAGTTTGTAGAAGCTTTATTCATAATCACAGAAAACTGGAGGCAACCAAAATGTCCTTCAAAAGATGAATACACAAACAAACTACACTATATCCATACAATTTTACATTGTATATGTACGCGTATGTCACTGGAATATTATTCACAGATAAAAATAAACTATAAAAATAGACATGGATAAATCTTAAATGCATTTTGCTAAGTAAAAGACATCAGTCTGAAAATTCTACATTTTGTGTGATAACAAATATGTTGAAATGAAAATGAGAGTGACAGTAAAAATATCAATGATTGCCAGAGGTTTGGGAAAGGGGAAAGAGGCCTGAATAAATTAAGCACAAGGGATTATTTAGAGCATTACAACTACTCTGTGTGATGTTGTAATTGTAGTTATATGACAGTGGACATTTGCCCATTCATAGAACTTTCCACACTAAATAGTGAACCTGAATATATCTAAAGTACATATATGTATAGGAGATTTGAGGGATAACTCTAGGATGGATTCAATATATGACAAAACTAACTGTATAACAAAAGTATGAAAAAACCTCATTGAAAGATATGGGGGCAGAAAGATGCTGACCTACTTAACTCTGGAAATTAACAAAGTCTTTTAAGATTTAAGGTAAAAGAAACTGTACATAAACCCGTCCTACTAGATGATAAAGTTGTTTCCCATACAAACATGGGTTTAAAATACCTACAGTGCTATACATGTATACCGGTATTGAGTATCCACATAAATGTATGGTGGATGGTGGAAGTCAGATTTCTCACTGTTGGACTGAGAGGTCACAGACAATCAAGGGAAGGAGCCTAGAAGTTTGAGTATTGATGGGGTAATGGAGATAACAGTATGAACTCATGATTAACTTCATATTTATATATAGGGCTATTTACAAATATGTATGTTAATATGTAATATACTCGTTTAAAAACATGTATATTAATTCTTGGATTAATATGCACACATGTATTTCCTTGCTCTGTCAGCTAGGAGTACCTACAAGCAAGGACCCACTGGTAGCAATGACCACACCTAGTATCCAGATACTGATTTATAATACCATTTTCCTCAAAAGGAATCGATATTCTTGGATAAATGGCTGTTTCTAGGACTCGGACAGGAACTATACCAGCTGAGCCTGAAACTTCTTGTAATGCTCCAAGAAGAGTAAGGAAGTGATACAAACAAGCCAGCAAACAAATGCAATAATGAAATGTCAAAGGAACACAGACCTAACTGAAAGGTTGTTCAGTGGTCTAGGCTGGCACAATTTGAACAACAATAAAGGCAGTAGTAGTAGTATTGGGTTATAGGCCAAAAATGTAATATAAATATCCATATAATTACTAATATAAATTCATAATAATATAGACCAATAATTCAATAAAGAAAGAAATTATGGAGAAAAGACAAATCTCTCAAACAGAACTGCAAATATTATTTGTAGATACTGTGTCCTCAAAGAAGTAAGCATAACTCCCCACTTTAAAAAAAATTTTTTAAATTGTATTTATTTTTTATTGGAACATAGTTGATTGTACATATCTGTGGGGTACAGCATTGAATATCAGTAGTTATGTGCAATAAGTGATGTCCAAATCAGGATAATTAGGATATTCTTCATTATACAATGTAATCAATTTTCATGGTCCTTTATCAATTCTTCCCATTCCCTCCTCACACTCCACCTTTTCCACTTCTGATAACCTCATTTCTGTTTTCTTCTCTTAAACGTTCAACGTATTATTATGTTTGTTGCATCTTTTTCTTTTTTAAATTTATTTGTTTGTTTATTTATTTATTTATTTTTATTAGCTCCCACATGTGAGTGAGGACACATGGTATTTCTCTTTCTGTGCCTGGTTTATTTCACTTAACATAATTTTCTCTAAGTTCATCCATGTTGCTGCGAATGGCAGTATTTCATTCTTTTCTTATGGCACAGTAGTATCTAATTTATAAATATGCCACATTTTCTTTATCTGGTCATCCAATGATGGGCATTTAGGTTGGTTCCTGCTCTCGGCAATTGTAAATAGAGCTGCAGTAAACATGGAAGTACAGATGTCCCTTCAAAGTGAAGATGTCCATTCCTTTGGACATATACTCAGCAGTGAAATTGCTGAATCATATGGCAGTTATATCTGTAGTTGTCTGAGGAACCTTCATACCATTTTTCATAATGGCTGTACTAATCTACAGTCCCGCCAACAGTGTACGAACGTTCCCCTTTATCTGCATCCTTACCAACATTTGTTATTCTCTGTCTTTTTGATAATGGCCAGTCTAACTGGAATGAGATATTTCAATGTGGTTCTGATTTGCATTTCCTGGATGCTGAGAAAAGCTGAGAATTTCTTCATATGTCAGTTGGCCATTCGTATATCTTCCTTTGTGAAATGCCTATTTAGCAACTTTGCCCATTTTTTAATTAGGTTACTTAGTTTTTACTGTTAAATTACTTGAGTTTCTTGTATATTCTGGATATTAATCCTTTGTCAGATGCATAGTTTGAAAATATTTTCTACTCTGTAGGTTATCTTTTTGCTTTGTTAATTGTTTCTTTTGCTGTGCAGAAGCTTTTTAGTTTGATATAATCCCATTTGCTTATTTTTCCTTTTGTTGCCTGTGCTTTTGGGGTCATATTCATAAAATCTTTGCCCAGTTCTACTTCCTGAAGTGCTTTCTTTCTGTTTTCTTTTAGGAGTTTTATAGTTGCAGGATGTATGTTTGATTCTTTAATCCACTTTGAGTTGATTTTGATATACGGTGAGAGGTACAAGTCTAGTTTCATTCTTCTACATATGGATGTCCAATTTTCCCACCACCATTTATTAAAGAGGCAGTCTTGACTTTGCCCCCGGCAGGAGAGGCTGCCTCATTTACAGGCAACAGCTTTGAAGTGTGGAGCAGGAAAAGAACTGATTCTTAGCTGCAAAAGTGAGTCTTGAAACAGGGAACACGGCGCCAGGGCTGCTGTGGATGCAGCCAGGATCCCGGAGGCTGGGGCCGCACTGAAGGCGGCCAGCTGCCCTATTCAGGATTCGAGGTTTCAGGCCGGCATTAAAGAAGACTCCTGGGAGCGCCCGAGCGGCGCCGCGACTGAACAGCCTGAGGCGGCAGCGCCGAGAACACGGAAGGCAACAAACCAGAGACAGAGCGAGCGCCCGACCTGGCACAGCACTGTGAGTGATCCCTGGCAAAGCTCTGTTCGGGGGGTGGTTGCCCACGCGGCTCCCCGACTGCACCACCAGGCCACTCACTGCCCCGGTGCTGCCTCCATTTTCCCAGGTGCGGGCAGCTCCGCCCTGCTCGGCCATCACTGAGCCCATTTGCTTGGCCTGGCGCGGGGCTTTCCGGACCCTGCGGGCCGGCTTCCTCTCCCACTCCCTCCACGGTTCTCTGGCAGGGCTGGGGGTGTAGGGCGTCCCGACCAGTTTTGGGAGGGCTAGGAAGTACGGGCGGGCCGACTGTCACTCCACCACACCCTGGACTCCGGCCCCGGTAAACTTCCTATTACTGGGAGGCAGATACCATCTCTGCGACCACCAGTTTGGAAAAAAGCCTAACGAATTTCTGGTTGGGAATAGTGTGGTAGGAGAGTTCCCAGGTCCGCTTGAACCTGCCGGAGAGCAGGCTGCAGGCGGGCACTAGACTCGGTTTATACCGGGGGGATACAAAGGTGAACAAGACCCGAGAAAGATCTACACAGTGTTACAAAGGCACCCAGAGAGACCGGTCGTCTGTGCCTAGCAGAAACCTGGTAGACTTCCTGGGCGAGGCGGTGCTGAGCAGGGTCTTGAAGGCCCAGCTGATAGACGAGGGGTGCAGAAGACACGCCCCAGCCCAGCACAGTGTGCACAGAGGGGGGAGACGTGCGGCCAGGGAGGCGGAGACTCGACAGAAACCACACACCCGGTGGGGTCGCCACTGCACGATCTAACAGCCTGGGCCAGAGCACACGGAACGGGGAGAAGTCCTGTACAGAAAGTGAAAGCTCAACAGAGATCACACACCCTGTGGTACGTGATCCACCAGCCCAGCAGAGTACAAGCTGACCAGAAAGGTGGATCCCCGGAGAAGCCCAAGACCCAAGGCAACCACACACACAAGACACTAGAGGCCAACTGAGCAGTCACGGCAGGAGCCATACCAAATTGGCAACAACAGCAACATCCTAGTTAGTCATTAGTCTTAAACCGGTGGACTCTGAAACCCCCTGCCACAATGAATAAACACCAAAAAAAAGACACCAGAAATACAAAAAATCAAGAAAGTACACCACCAAAAGTTAATAAATCTCATACTCTAGATCCTATAGAACAAGAAGCCCTTGAAATAACTGACAAGGAATTTCGAGTGATAATTCTAAAGAAACTGAATGAGATACAAGAAAACTCAGCTAGACATCATGATGAAATGAGGAAAAGTATACAGGATCTGAAAGAGGAAATATACAAGGAAATCAATGTCCTGAAAAAAAATGTAGCAGAACTTGCTGAACTGAAGAAGTTATTCAGCGAAATAAAAAACACAACGGAGAGTTTAACCAGCAGGCTTGTCGAAGTTGAAGAGAGAACCTCTGAACTTGAAGATGGGCTGTTTGAAATAACACAAGCAGACAAAAAGAAAGAAAAAAGAATCAAGAACATGGAAGAAAATCTGAGAGAGATATCAGACAACCTCAAGCGCTCAAATATCCGAGTCATGGGTATTCCAGAAGGGGAGGAAAATGGAGATTCCATTGAAAACATATTCAACAAAATAGTGGCAGAAAACTTCCCAGGTATAGGAAAAATCACAGATCTTCAGATCCAGGAAGCTCAACGATCTCCAAACGTATTGAACCCAAAAAGGCCTTCTCCAAGACATGTCATAGTCAAATTGGCAAAACTCAGAGACAAAGAGAGAATCTTAAAAGCTGCAAGAGAGAAGCGTCAAATCACCTATAAGGGAGCCCCAATCAGGTTAACATCAGACTTTTCATCACAAACCCTAAAAGCTAGAAAGGAATGGGATGATATTTTCAAAATACTAAAAGACAAAGATTGCCAACCAAGAATACTCTACCCTGCAAGGCTATCCTTCCGAAATGAGGGGCAAATAGTATATTTCTCAGACAAACAAAAACTGCGGGAGTTCACTACCACAAGACCACCCTTACAAGAAATCCTCAAGGGAGTACTGGGTTTGGTTCCTGAAAAATAACTACCACTGCCATAAAAACCTAAGAAAAATCTAAACCCGCTAGTACAATAAAAATGGCATTCATGAAGAGAAAACAAGCTAACAAAAACACTATCTACAACCTAAGGAACCAACAAACAAAGAAACCAAACAGTAAATCAGAAAGCAAGGAACAAAAGACACCTAAGACAACCAAACAACCAATAAAATGCTAAGAATAAATCAACACCTTTCAATAACAACTCTTAATGTTAAAGGCTTAAATTCCCCAATTAAAAGACACAGACTGGCTGACTGGATCAAAAAGCAGGACCCAACTATATGCTGCCTACAAGAGACCCACCTCACCCATAAAGATTCACACAGACTAAGAGTGAAAGGATGGAAAAAGATTTACCATGCAAACAGAAAAGAAAAACGAGCTGGAGTGGCTATTCTTATATCTGACAAAATAGACTTTAAACTAAAAACCATAAAAAGAGACAATGAGGGACACTACTTAATGATAAAAGGACTGATCCATCAAGAAGACATAACAATCATAAATATGTACGCACCCAATGTTGGAGCAGCCAGATTTATAAAACAAACTCTATTAGACCTAAAGAAGGAAATAGACACTAATACCATAATAGCAGGGGACCTGAACACTCCACTGTCAATATTAGACAGATCATCTAGGCAAAGAATCAGTAGAGAAACACAAGATCTAAACAAGACTCTAGACCAATTGGAATTGGCAGATATCTACAGAACATTCCACCCAACAACCTCAGAATATTCATTCTTCTCATCAGCACATGGATCATTCTCCAAGATAGATCACATATTAGGTCACAAATCAAGTCTCAATAAATTCAAAAAAATTGGAATTATCCCATGTATCTTCTCAGACCACAATGGATTAAAACTAGAAATTAATAACAAGCGAAACTCTGGAAACTATACAAACACATGGAAATTAAACAGCATTCTACTTAATGACATATGGGTCCAAGAAGAAATCAAGCAGGAAATCAAAAAGTTTATTGAAACTAATGAAAACAATGATACATCATACCAAAACCTGTGGGATACTGCAAAAGCAGTATGGAGGGGAAAATTTATTGCATTAAATGCTCACTTCAGAAGAATGGAAAGATGGCAAGTGAACAACCTAACACTTCACCTTAAAGAACTAGAAAAACAAGAACAATCCAATCCTAAAGTTAGCAGACGGAGAGAAATCATTAAGATCAGAGCAGAACTAAATGAAATTGAAAACCAAAAAACAATTCAAAAGATCAACGAATCAAAAAGTTGGTTTTTTGAAAAGATAAATAAAATTGACAAACCATTAGCATGGCTAACAAAAAAAAGAAGAGAGAAGACTCAAATAACAAAAATTAGAAATGAAAAAGGCGATATTACAACTGATTCATCTGAAATACAAGGAATCATTCGAGACTACTATAAACAACTATACGCCAACAAATTTGAAAATCTGGAGGAAATGGATAAATTTCTGGACACACACAAGCTCCCAAAACTGAACCGTGAAGACGTAGAAAATTTGAACAGACCAATAACAATAAAGGAGATTGAAGCTGTTATCAGAAGGCTCCCAACAAAGAAAAGCCCAGGACCAGATCGATTCACAGCAGAATTTTACCAAACATTCAAAGAGGAATTGACACCGATTCTTTACAAACTATTCCAAAAGATTGAAACGGACGCAAATCTCCCAAACTCATTCTATGAAGCAAACATCATCCTGATACCAAAACCAGGTAAAGATATAACCAAAAAAGAAAACTACAGGCCGATATCCTTGATGAATATAGATGCAAAAATCCTCACTAAAATACTAGCAAACAGAATACAGCAACACATACGAAAAATTATTCATCACGATCAAGTGGGATTCATCCCAGGGATGCAAGGTTGGTTCAACATACGCAAATCAATAAATGTGATACACCATATTAATAAACTCAAACACAAGGACCATATGATCATCTCTATAGATGCTGAAAAAGCATTTGATAAAGTTCAGCACTCATTCATGACAAAGACCCTCTATAAGTTAGGTATAGAGGGAAAGTATCTCAACATAATTAAAGCCATATATGCCAAACCCACTGCCAATATCATCCTGAATGGGGAAAAGCTGAAAGCTTTTCCTTTAAGAACAGGCACCAGACAAGGATGCCCACTCTCACCACTCCTATTCAACATAGTGTTGGAAGTACTAGCCAGAGCAATCAGAGAAGAGAAGGAAATAAAGGGCATCCAGATTGGAAAAGATGAAGTCAAACTGTCCCTGTTTGCAGATGACATGATCCTATATATCGAACAGCCTAAAACCTCTACAAAAAAACTCTTGGAATTGATAAATGATTTCAGCACAGTAGCAGGATACAAAATCAACACACAAAAATCAGTAGCATTTCTTTTCTCCAATAGTGAACATGCAGAAGGAGAAATCAAGAAAGCCTGCCCATTTACAATAGCCACCAAAAAAATAAAATACTTAGGAATTGAGTTAACCAAGGAGGTGAAAAATCTCTATAATGAGAACTACAAACCACTGCTGAGAGAAATTAGAGAGGATACAAGAAGATGGAAAGATATTCCATGCTCTTGGATTGGAAGAATCAACATAGTGAAAATGTCCATACTACCCAAAGTGATATACAAATTCAATGCAATCCCCATCAAAATTCCAAAGACATTTTTCTCAGAAATGGAAAAAACTATTCAGACATTTATATGGAACAATAAAAGACCACGAATAGCCAAAGCAATGCTCAGCAAAAAAAATAAAGCTGGAGGCATAACACTACCTGACTTTAAGCTATACTACAAAGCTATAATAACCAAAACAGTATGGTACTGGCATAAAAACAGACACACTGACCAATGGAATAGAATAGAGAATCCAGAAATCAACCCACACACTTACTGCCATCTGATCTTTGACAAAGGCACCAAGCCTATTCACTGGGGAAGGGACTGCCTCTTCAGCAAGTGGTGCTGGGATAACTGGATATCGATATGCAGGAGAATGAAACTAGATCCATACCTCTCACCGTATACTAAAATCAACTCAAAATGGATTAAGGATTTAAATATACACCCTGAGACAATAAAACTTCTTAAAGAAAACATAGGGGAAACACTTCAGGAAATAGGACTGGGCACAGACTTCATGAATACGACCCCAAAAGCACGGGCAACCAAAGGAAAAATAAACAAATGGGATTATATCAAACTAAAAAGCTTCTGCACAGCAAAAGAAACAATTAAAAGAGTTAAAAGACAACCAACAGAGTGGGAGAAAATATTTGCAAAATATACATCTGACAAAGGATTAATATCCAGAATATATAAGGAACTCAAACAACTTTACAAGAAGAAAACAAGCAACCCAATTAAAAAATGGGCAAAAGAGCTAAGTAGGCATTTCTCTAAGGAAGATATCCAAATGGCCAGCAGACATATGAAAAAATGCTCAACATCACTCAGCATCCGGGAAATGCAAATCAAAATCACATTGAGATACCATCTAACCCCAGTTAGGATGGCTAAAATCCAAAAGACTATGAATGATAAATGCTGGCGAGGCTGCGGAGAAAAAGGAACTCTCATACATTGTTGGTGGGACTGCAAAATGGTGCAGCCTCTATGGAAAATGGTATGGAGGTTCCTTAAACAATTGCAGATAGATCTACCATACGACCCAGCCATCCCACTGTTGGGAATCTACCCAGAGGAATGGAAATCATCAAGTCGAAGGTATACCTGTTCCCCAATGTTCATCGCAGCACTCTTTACAATAGCCAAGAGTTGGAACCAGCCCAAATGCCCATCATCAGATGAGTGGATACGGAAAATGTGGTACATCTACACAATGGAATACTACTCAGCTATAAAAACGAATGAAATACTGCCATTTGCAACAACATGGATGGACCTCGAGAGAATTATATTAAGTGAAACAAGTCAGGCACAGAAAGAGAAATACCACATGTTCTCACTTATTGGTGGGAGCTAAAAATTAATATATAAATTCACACACACACATACACACATACACACACAAACCGGGGGGGGGGGGGGGAGAAGATATAACAACCACAATTATTTGAAGTTGATACAACAAACAAACAGAAAGGACATGGTTGGGGGGGAGGGGGGGAGGGAGAAGGGAGGGAGGTTTTGGTGATGGGGAGCATTAATCAGCTACAATGTATATCGACAAAATAAAATTAAAATAAAAAATAAAAAATAAATTAAAAAAAAAAAAATAAAAAAATAAAGAGGCAGTCTTTCCCCAATGTATGTTCTTGGTGCCTTTGTAGAAAGATCAGTTGGCTGTAGGTATATGGATTGATTTCTGGGTACTCTATTCTGTTTGATTATTCTGTATGTCTGTTTTCATGCCAGTACCATGCTGTTTTGATAACTATAGCTTTGTAGTATAGTTTGAAGTCAGGTAGTGTTACATTTCCTGCTTTTATTTTTTTTTTATTCAGGATTGCTTTGGCTATTTAGGGTTCTTTTGTTGTTCCAAAAGCCATTTATGACAAACACACTGCCAATATCATCCTGAATGGGAAAAAATTGAAAGGTTTTCCCTTAAGAATGAGAACATAACATGGATGCCCATACTGACCACTCCTATTTAACATAGTATTGGAAGTGCTAGCCTGAACAACCATGCAAGAAAAAGGAATAAAAGGCATGCAGATGGGAAATGATGAAGTCATATTGTCTCTGTTTGTAGATGATGTGATCCTATATGTAGTGAAGCCTAAAGTCTCTACAAAAATCTCTTAGAGTTGATAAACAATTTCAGCAAAATTGCAGGATCCAAAATCAACATGTGAAAATCAGTAGCATTTTTACACTCCAACAACAAACTAGTAGAAAAACAAATGAAACAAAAAATAAAAAATAGAAAAATAAAGAAATCAAGCTCATTTACAATAGTCACCCCCAAATAAAAATATGTTGGAATTTAGTTAACCAAGGATGTTAAATATCTCTACAACAAGAACTACAAATCACTCTTGAAAGAAATTAAAGAAGACATAAAAAGATGGAAAGATATTACATGCTCTTGCATAGGAAGAGTTCATTGTGAAAACGTCCATACTACCCAAAGTGTTGTACAGATTTAACACAATCCCCACCAAAATACGAAAGACATTCTTCACAGAAATAGTGAAAACTTCCCACTTCTTAAGTGTGGCCTGAAAATAGTGACTTCCTTCCAAAGGGCACCAAATGGATAAGGAGGAAACAGCATGACTTCGAAGAGGAGAAACTTAACAAACTACTTCAGCAAGGTGATTAAGGTCAAAATCCACAGTGTCATATCATATTGATAGTATGAGTTTTTGCTATGATATAATGAAAACAACTCGATGTTCTTCTCCCCCAAATCTATAAACCTACTAATCATAAGAACAAATTGGACAAATTCCAATAAAGTAAAATTCTACAAAATACATGAACAGAACTCTTCAAAACTTTCAAGGTCACTAAAAACAAGAAAAGTCTGAAAAACCATCACAGCTAAGGAGAGTGTTAGGAAACATGATGACTAAACGTAACATGGTATCCTGAATGGGATTCTGGAACAGAAAAAGGATATTAGGCAATAACTAATAAAATCTGAATAACAATAATGTATCAATATATGTATCAATAATGTGTCAGTATTGGTTCACTAATTGTAAGTAATAAACTATACTAATATTTTAACAATAGTGTAGTATATAAGAATTCTCTGTACAAACTTTGTAATTTCTGCAAATCTAAAACTGCTCAAAAAATAAAGTTCATTTTAAAGTCTAAAAAGTCAATCAATTAATACTTTTTAAATGACTCCTATGTGCAAAACAATGTGATAAAAATTGTTTCAGTCTGAGGTAATTTACATACTTTATTTTTCTCCATTATTTAAAACTCTTTGAAAAATGACATATAATTTAGTTATTTGGAACAATATAAACTGTTGTTTTTGATTTAAATATTTTATGTCTTTTTGAGATTGATGAAAATAAATTCATTTACTTTATGTTCCAATTGTGTCTTGACATATATTAGACTAACTCACAAGAGTTTTAATACATTTCTTATTTAGTTTGACTGATGATACCATATTAGAATAAATCTTGCACAAGTAAACAAGTAACCAAAATACTTCCCTATTTTATTTCCTTAAAATGCAAACATTTCAAAAATAATATTTAGAAACTAAATGCATGCAGAAAAGACTTGCTGTTAATCTATTGCATGCCTCTACATGGTATATCTTTTCATTACATTTTTAATAGCAAATAAAATATTTAAATTAATTTTTTATTTTTAACATTATGTGAGAAGTCAAATTTTCATAAAAGTTTATGGAATGCCTGTGTTTTTTTTAATACTCCTGATGTTAAATGTTTTTACTAATCACCCTTTCCCCACTTATATCATAAGACTTCATGGCAAAGAGTAAAATACCTAAACTATTTCTCTTCATTTTTTTATATACTCAAACTTCAATTGGGTTTAATCTGACATTGTCCAGCTTTTCATTTAATAATACTGAATTTTTTTTTTTATCAAGAATGAACCTTAGAAATACTAATAAAGGGCATCTTTATAACAGCTTAGTTTCTTCCTCTTGCCTTGATAGTCTTTCTCTGTTATTACCATCCCTTGCCAGCTTGGATCACATTTGCTTTTCTTTCAAGATGTAACTCCACTATTACTTCTTTTATAAAACTTTTATGATGATTGTAATAGGAGGAAATTCTCTTTTGAGACTTCAATGCATCTCAAAGATACTTTTATCAGAGTTAATAACTGATTACATACCAGTTGTTCAAATAAATATCTGTTTATTTTTAAGTGAATGAGTCGTGTTATTTTACTCATTTGATAATATTTCTATGCCTCACTACTAAACTATAAGTTTTTTGACATTTGAAAATATTTCAAATTAATTTCTGGAGCCTCAACTTCTTTGTATGGAATATAAGCATTAATAAGCACTGAACAAATTTTAGTGAAGGACCTAAGTCTAGAGTGTTTGTGATGTCGTCAGTGTCACACAGCCATATTTGTTAAAGCAGTATCAGTATAGAATACTTTTTATGTTACGTGTATAATATTTTAAAAGAGTGTTAAATCTCTCAAAAATTTATAAGTGGAAAACATATATGAGTAAGCAATCAACCACTCTTTCTAGCTCACCTGGAAATAACTTCTTTTGTGCATTGGCAAGAATGGTTGGCATGAATATAACTTAGATTTGGGAAAGAATTTGCATTTTTTTAAAAATCATGTTACATAAAAAGCCAACTAAAAATATGATAATTCTACACTTTTTAGTAAAACATTAATAAATGTTTGAATGACTTTCTTTTTGTTTTTATTCCTTGGACTCTTAGAATGACCAAACCTGATCCATAATTAGCCCGTGCGACTGACATTATTCTAGGGCACTGTAACTCACTATAGAAAACTTGAACCTGTCTAGGAAGGAATCACACCCATTCTTGCAGATGCATCTCTTTCAAAAAAGAATCCATCTTAATAAACAGCCATTAGTTTCTTTGGGTAATTTTTCTCCAAAATTATTCTTAGGTTCATATTCTTCTGTGACTATCATGTTTTAATCAAAACATTTACTGATCTAATAAAGGACATCTTTCTATGTGAAATTATTAGACATATAATTACAGACAATTACTTCCAATTATAGCCACCTCTATGGAATAAATACCAAGGAAATAGGTGGCTTCATGGGAATATCCCTAAAAGTAGTACTATTTGCGAAAACCACCTCACTCTCTTGGAGCAGATTCTGTATGGTTCTTGATGAAGTTTTTCACTGAGAACAAGACTCCTGGATTAGAGAAAAGAGATTTTCTTATTATCACAGGATAGTAGGCAGCATGAGTATCATATTGCATCAGTTCTCCTTGCTCCAGGTCTCACAGTGGTGGTGCAGAAGGGCCCAGAAAGATACTACTCATACAGGTGATTTGACACAGTTAAGGAACACTGATCTAGGGAATCTACTACATTTACGGCATGCAGAAGCAAATCTGCTCTTTGTCTGAGGAAGACATTGCTTCATTCCTCAAGGTTGCTTGCATCAAACAAAACTCTGAGAAATGGCATCTGTATAGTGTTCAGTGCCTTACACTTCGGCATTCCTAGATCGAAAGTGTGGGGACTCTCAGGACCCATTGCAGATTGCCTCTCCTGACAGCCACCTCTTGAATTTACTCATTTTTGATCAAACTCATATTTTCAAATGAATGTGTCACTATGTTGACCCTTCTGGAAAATCTAACCAAAAGAGGCTGAGACTAAATTCATTCACTTTGTTCCTTACGCTATTCAATTAAGGCTTTTCTCAATAGGAATCCAAGTGGCAGGATGAAGCCAACCCGCAGTATTGGCTTCAGTCATGTTCCCCAGGCTCCTAGATGTATCCAATTGTGAACAAGTCCCAGAAATGGCCAGAAGGTCTTATTGCAGAGAGTTGAAGTGTATTCTGAGTTCAGTCTATTATCCATTATGACCCAAACAAGGAAGTTTAACCTGATCTGCTAATTTTTGGTGTCACTGCCAATCCTTTAAGGGGGAAATAGATGGGACAAAAAAGCAAATCTCATCTGCCTAAGATAATTCCCCTTCTGACTAACTCAAAATCAATTGATTTAGGACCCTAATTATAACATCTCTTCACCCTTGCCATACAATATATTCTAATTACTGGAGTGATATCCGTCATGTTCACAGGTTCTACCTATACTCAAGAGAAGGAGATTATGCAATATCTATGTATCACAGGCTGGAATCTTGGGGGCCCTCTTAAGTATATGCTGTAGAATGTATATGTGATGCTTATTGTGAAATCATTACTGCTGACAGTTAAGTATTGTCAGCTCAATTATTGTGGTTTTGTCAACACCAGGAGACAGGACACTTACCAAGAAAATACTAGTGTTTTCACCAAGGTTACTCTGTATAATAGCTATATAGACATTTCAATGACAAATATTTTATCGTGGTAGACACTGCTGTGGAATTATTGGTAAAACACTGACCTAAGATTTTTTTTTTTATCTGAATTATAAAAATAGCAGCAAAAACTAGTGATGTATTATAAAAACCTACGTACTGGTGAGGCCTAGAGAAATATGGAATACCAAATCAGAGTTTTGAAATACTCATAGAAGTCACAGTATTATATAGTAAAAGTCACATTGTTTAAGAGGTGGGGGGGCGGGGGGGGGGGGGAATTTGCCCTGGAAGAGATGGTAAAGGGGAAATACTTAAAAATAATTTAGTTTTCTAAATTTGAATTAATTCAGTCAGGAAGCCTAAATAATTTATATGTAAATGATGTCAGAAGATAAAGGCATAGTTTTCAGAAGATTGTTGATTAAAAATATCTTAGTTTTCAGAGGAAATACACTATGTATTTTTCATTGAAATGCAGTTATTATACATATTTATGTAATATAGAGTTGTATTTCAAAATGTATAAAATGTGTGCTGATCAAGTCAGGGTAATGAGCATATTCATCACTGCAAAACAATCATTTCTTTCTGATGTGAATATTTGATCTTCTCTTTTCTAGTTATTTGATAACATGCAGTAATTTTTGTTAATTATATACCAGTAGAACTTATTTTTACTATCTAGCTGTAATTTTATGTCCATTACTAACCTTTCAGTATCCCTCCCCACCTTCCCTACCTCTAGCAACCACAGTTCTACTCTCTCCTTCTAAAAGTTCAACATATTTTAATTTTTTTTATTTACTTACTTGCTTGCTTACTTACTTACTTACTTACTTACTTAACTTACTTACTTACTTACTTACTTTTACTTACATACTTACTTACTTGCTTGCTTACTTACTTACTTACTTACTTACTTACTTACTTACTTACTTACTTACTTACTTACTTACTTACTTACTTACTTAAGCTCCCACATATGAGTGATAAGACACAGTATTTCTTCTGGTGCCTGGCTTATTTCACTTAACATAATTTTCTCCAAGCTCATCCATGCTGTTGCAAACAGCAGAATTACATTCTTTTTTATGGCTGAGTAATATTCCATTGTGTACATATACCACATTTTCTTTATCCCGTCTTCCTTAGATGGGCATTTAAGTTGATTCCATATCTTCACTATTGTGAATA
Source organism: Cynocephalus volans (assembly GCF_027409185.1). NCBI lineage: Eukaryota > Metazoa > Chordata > Mammalia > Dermoptera > Cynocephalidae > Cynocephalus > Cynocephalus volans. The sequence goes on along the minus strand of NC_084471.1, from coordinate 59,547,946 downwards.
GAACTGTGGTAAACATGGGAATAGACATATCCCTTAAACACAATGATTTCCATTCCTTTGGGTATATACCCAGTAGTGAGATAACTGGATCTTATGGAAGTTCTATCTGTAATTGTTTGAGAAACCATGATAATGTTTACTATAATGGCCACACTAATTTACAATCCACCCAACAATGTACTAAGGTTTCCCTTTCTTGGCATCCTTGCCAGCATTTATTATTTTCTCTGTTTTTTATGATAGCAAGTCTAAGTGAGGTGAGACAATATCTCAATGTGGTTTTGATTTGTATTTCTCTGAAGATTAGTGATGTTGAACATTTTTTAATATACTTGTCCCTTTTTATGTCTTTTTTTGAGAAATGTCTATTCAGCTCCTTTGCCCATTTTATCATTGTATTATTTGTTTCTTTACTGAATTGTTTGAGTTTCTTGTATTTTCTGGGCATTAATTACCCTTGTTGGATATATAGTTTGCAAATATTTTCTTCCATTCTGTAGGTTGTCTCTTTGCTATGTTAGTGGTTTCCTCTGCTGTGCAGAGGCTTTTAAGTTTGTTATGATCCCATTTGTTTTTTTTTTCTTTTCTTTTGTTATGTGTGCTTTTGAGGTCTTATTCATAAAGTCTTTGCCCAGCCCTACATCCTGAAGTGTTTTCCATATCTTTTCTTTTAGAAGTTTTATAATTTCAGGTCTTATATTTAAGTGTTTAATCCATTTTGAGTTGACTTTGATGTATGGGGTGAGGTAGAGGTCTAGTTTCATTCTTCTACACATGGATATCCAGTTTTTCTGTACCATTTACTGAAGAAGCTGTCTTTTCACTAATATATGTTCTTGATGCCTTTGTCAAAGATCAGTTGGCTATAAATATGTGGACTTATTTCTTGGTTCTCTATTCTATTCCATTGGTCCATGTGTCTGCTTATGCTAGTACCATGCTGCTTGGTTACTATAACTTTGTAGTGTAGTTTGAAGTATGTTATTGTAATGCCTCCAACTTTATTCTTTTGGCTAGGGATTGCTTTGGCTCTCTGGAGTCTTTTGCTGTTACACATAAATTTTAGGATTGCTTTTCTATTTCTGTGAAGAATGTCATTGGCATTTTTGTAGGGATTGCATTGAATTTGTATATTGCTTTGGGTAATACGTTCATTTTGCAACATTAGTTCTTCTTATTCATGACCATGGAAAGTCTTTCCATTTTTTTTATAACCTCTTTAATTTCTTTCATAAGTGTTTTGTATTTTTTATTATAGACATCTTTCACCTCCTTGGTTAAATTTATTCCTGAGTATTTTATTTTTTGGTAGCTATTATAAATGTGATTGCTTCCTTGATTTCTTTTTCTGCTAGCTCATTGTATAAAAATGCTACTGATTTTTCTAAATTGATTTTATACCCTGCAAATTTACTCAAATTTTTTCTCAGTTCTAAGAATTTTTTGTTGAAGTCTTGAGGTTTTACTCTATATATGGTCATGTCTTTTGCAAACAGGGACAATTTGACTTCATCTTTTCAATCTGGATGCTCTTTATTTCTCTCTCTTGTCTAATTACTCTGGCTAGAACTTCTGGTATTCTGTTAAATAGGAGTGGTGAGAAGGGATAGTCTTGTTTTTTTCTTGTTCTTAGAGGAACAGCTTTCAACTTTTCCCCATTCAGGATGATGTTAGCTGTGTGCTTGTCATATGTGGCTTTTATTTTCCTTCTGTACCTAATTTGTTAATAGTTTTTACCATGAAAGAATGCAGAATTTTATCATATGCTTTCTCATCATGTATTGAGATGATCACATGGGTTTTGTCCCTGATTTTGTTGACATGGTATATCACATTTATTGATTTGCATATGTTGAATAATCCTTGTATCCCTTGGATGAATCCCACTTGATCATGGTGTATAATGTTTTTGATGTGCTATTGAATTCTGTTTGCTAATACTTTGTCAAGAATATTTGCATTTATGTTCATCAAGTATATTGGCCTGTAGTTTTCTTTTTTTGTTGTGTCTTTGTTTGGTTTTAGTATCAGGGTGATGCTGATCTCATACAATAGGTTTGGGGGGATACCCTCTGCTTCAATTTTTGAAGTAGTTTGAAAATAATTGGTAATAAATATTCTTTAAAAGTTGGATAGAATTCAGCAGTGAAACCATCTGGTCCTGGGGTCCTGGGCTTTTATTTGTTGGGAGACTGCTATTTATTGATTCAATCTTGTTGCTCATGATTGGTCAGTTTGGTTTTTTTGTGTCTTTTTGTTTCAGTCTTGGTAGTTTGTATGTATCCAGAAAATTGTCCTTTTCTTCTAGATTTTCATATTTGTTGGTATATAATAGTTCATAATAGCCTAATAATTCCGTTTTTCTGCAAAGTCAGTTGTAATGTCTCTTTTTTTATGTCTCATTTTCATCATTTGGATCTTCTCTTTTTGTTTCTTTGTTAACCTAGCTAATGGCTTGTCAATTTTGTTTATTCTTTCAAAAAACCAACTTATTGTTTTGTTGATTCTTCGTATCCTCTTTTTGGTCTCTATTTCATTCAGTTCTGCTCTAATCTTTATTATTTCTTTCTGATTACCAATTTTGAGGTTAGATTGTTCTCACTTTTCTGGTTCCTTAAGGTATAACATCAGGTTGTTTATTTGAAATCTTTCTACATTTGTGATGTAAGCACTTATATAATAAATTTCCCTCTTAGTACTGCTTTTGCAGTATCCCATAGGTTTTGGTATGATGTACTTCTATTTTCACCTGTTTCAAGACAGTTTTTGATTCCATGGTTTATTTCTTCTTTGACCCATTGGTCATTCAGGAGTATGTCACTTAATTTCCATGTATTTGCATAGTTTCCAAAGTTTTGCCTGTTGTTGATATCTAGTATTATTCTGCTGTGGTCTGAAAAGATGCTTGATATGATTTCAATTTTTAAAAAATTTGTTGACACATTATTGTTGGCCTAACAGGTGGTATGTGCTAATGAGAAGAATGTATATTCTGTAATTTTTGGATGAAATGTTCTGTAAATGTCTGTCAAGTCCATCTAGTCTAAAGTACAGTTTAAATCCAATGTTTGCTGATTTTTTGTCTAGTTAACCTGTTCAATACTGAGAGAGGTGTGTTGATGTCCTCAGGTCTTATTGCCTTGGTGTCTATCTCTCTCTTCAAATTCTATAATATTTGCTTTGTATATCTGGTTGCTCTGATTTGGGTGCATATATATTTATAATAGTTATAGCCTCTTGCTGAATTGATCACTTTATCATTGTGTAATGTCCTTCTTTGTCTCTTTTTATAGTTTTTCTTTTAAAGTTTATTTTACTCAGTATAAGTGTCCTTTTTGGTTTTCATTGCATGTAGTATCTTTTTTTCATCCATTCTGTAGGAATGCTGGTCAGAATTCACTCCATCCTCATGGTCTTTGGAGCTTCCCATTTAAATAGTTAAAATATCTCCCCTGAACAGGCTTGCTAGCAACTGAGGAAGGGAAAGGAACGTAATGCTATGCTTGTGTACCATAAGGGAAATGATGCCAGCAACCCCAAGCAAAAGCAACAGGAGGTTAGGAGGTGCCTGAGAATCTTCCACTTCCATGGCCTTTCTCCCTTTGGTATAGTTTCACTTTTTTTCCCTAAGTCCCTTGTAAGCTTCAACTCCTCTCCCTGGGATTGCAGAGAGAGTAGCTGTGCAGCACCAGGTTCAACAGTCCTCCCAATCCATTACCCATAAGTAATCACCTGTCAATAATAATAATAATGATAAACACCTTGTAAACTGTATGAAATTCCTTCCTTGTACTTCGGTCTCAGGCTACCTTCTTAGTTTGGTGGGCATTCTACTGTTAGCTTACACTTGGACACCTTCACTATTAGTCTGTGTGAGTCTTTGCAGATGAAATGAGTTTCTTGTAGGCAGCATATAGTTGGGTCTAGTTTTTTAGTGCATTCAGCCAGTCTATATATTTTAAGTGGGGAAATCAATTCATTTACATTTAGGATGGTTATTGAAAGGTATTGCCTTACTCTTCACGTTTTTTTTAAGTTTTTTATGCTTGTTTTATATGGTTGTTGTTCCTTTTATTGTTTGTCTTTGCTGTTTGGTGGTTTTTTTGTAGTGATAAGATATAGTTTCTTTCTCTTTCTAATTTGTGTATCTACTCTAGAAGTGTGTTATATTCTTTCTTGTGCAATGAACAATGAGCTTGCAAATAGTTCACAAACAATTGTTTAACATGTGATTAAATGCATCATTTACAAAATTTCTTCCATAAATGATTTAGCCCATTTTTCTAAGAAGTGATGCTAATGAAAACTCATAATTATTCTTTATCATATATTTATATATTTAATTTAACTCTATCAGCATCAGTACATGCAGGGGTACCATCAGTAACTGTAAGGCAGTATAGTATTTTCTTTGGTTGGCTACCTCTTCAGTGTGGAGGTTATATACTGGCTACTTTCAATACTTTACCCATGGAGGTAGTAAGGAATCATAAATAAGTCATAAATATGAACTTCCCTATGATATTCTTGAGATTAGAACAGTTTGTGCATCTTGAGTCCCTCTAGAACAAGGCTGAATTTAGTGGATATGACAAAAACTGACTAGATGTTTTCTAAAAGTACAAAAATTTCCTTTTCTTCATGACTGCATGACTAGGTTATGTTTGCCATTTTTTTTCTTGCAGTAAGACATGGTCAAATCACTGATTTCTTGCCAATGAAAAGTGGACAGAAGTATGAAAACAGGGCCCATAAAAACTTCCTCCAGAAGTACTTCATACTCTCATTCTCAACCTACTAAATAATTAAAAAAAATTACAAGGTTGGGAGGATGGCAATGCCACAGAGGAAAAGAAGGCCAAATACCTGAAATAAATTTTATTCTTATGCCACTGAGATTTCATACTTTGTCTGTTATAGCCATTACCCATTAGTGTTATTTTTCTTATTTAGCATAGAAATTGACATGAGAAGTGGGGTACTACCATGGACAGACAGACAGAAAGATAGGTAGGTAGATGGGTTATAGGTAGATAGATCATACATTCATAAAAGCATATATACTTATATGCATACATATATACATACATACATAAAATAATGGCTATATAACTAGAAAACATTAACTCCCATCTCATATGTGGCCATGGAAGATAGAAAGTTCATCAAAGAGGATTGATCCAGAGAGCAATGGACAAGGGAACACCTCCCAGAGAGTAAAATCAGAATGAGATCAATAACTTCTCTCAGTCCAGAAATGAAGGTCTTCACAGTATCAGTCAACCAAGATTCTGTCATTCTTAAGGCTCAGTACTGTGTGTTTTCTACACATTTTTCCAAATGAGAATGTTTATTGAGGTGTTTTTGTGTTTTGGGATTTTTGTTTGCTTGCTTGTTTTTGTCTTTGATCCTCTCTTTTATAACATTTGGTTGAGAATTTGTGGATCTTTTTACTTTATAAGGTGCTAAACCACAATGAATGATACTTAGACCTTATGGAGAGAATTTCACATCACCTGGAGAGACTAGATTTTAGTTGGATCTAGTGATTGCTTAGAATTTTGAGTTTTCTTTCTTAGCAGAAGTGGATCTTTTTAAATATTAGACAAATTGAAGTGAATATTTGATGAATGGGATAAAGAAATGTGGTAGAGGCTAGCTAGGTATTTTTTAAAATGTGTCTTTTCCTAGCTGAAACTTATCTAGTCTATATTTGTGCAACATCCTTTGCACAAATTTAGCCATGTGAATTACAATGAGTAAAATATGGCTTGAAAAGGATGTTTTTTCTCCTTTCATATTTTCACTCCTTCCATACCCGGCCCATAAAAATTTCCCATTGACTATTCTTGCTCTTTTTCCTCTCCTTATGTTTGGATGGAGAAGGCTCCAAGAGCATGGAGAAAGGTAATAGATTGACCAACCATCCCTGTTTGTCTTGGGAATTCTCAAGATGCAGGACGTTTAGTTTTAAAACAAGGAAATTTGGAGGCATACCAGGAAACTGGTTATCCTAGCTAGTTATATTATAGAAGGAACCTAAATACTGAAATGAGTATGTGAAACAACACCCACGGGCTACTAATCTACATTGGTGTTTGGGAGAGAAACTGAAGTGCATTTATTGAATAGATATTCACTAGACAGACAAGTTTAGAAAGAATAATCCAGGCTGAAAGAACCCAATTTTCAAATGGAGTACGACAATTGTATGTGTTAAAAATTGTGGCGAGGTTTAATATATGCATCACATGACTGTGGATCAGACAATGGAAAAGAGAAGCTGAGACGATCTCCAGGATATAAATAGGTGCAGATTTTGATGGGAGCAATGCCATGTTAAATAACTTGCAATTTATATAAGCTTTAGGGAGTCATCAAGGAAAATTTGATAGGACATTGGTATTATCAAATTTGTCATCACAAAGAGCATTTGGAGGGTAGTTTGTTTACATAGGTCTGACATTAAAGTTAGGAGGCATTACACTACCTGACCTCAAACTATACTACAAAGCTATAGTAATCAAAACAGCTTGGTGCTGGCATAAAAACAGACACCTGGACCAATAGAACAGAATAGAGACCCTGGAAATCAAACCACATACTTAAAGCCAACTGATCTTCAGCAAAGGCACCAAGAATACATATTCAGGAAAGCACAGCCTTTCAACAAATGATGCTGAGAAAACTGGATATCCACATGTAAAAGAATGAAACTAGATCCATACAAATCACCATATACCAAAATCAATAAAAAATGGTTAAAGACTTAAGTATAAGACCTGAAATTATGAGAAGTTTTCTGTACATTTTGAGGACAGAATAAGACTTTTCTTTCTTTTTTCCCCATTCCACAGCATTTTGTAAATGTTTGTGTTGTCAATGTGCTATTGCAGTTGATTGATAACACATGTTTCAAGTAGGCTTTTCTGTCATAGTTATATGCCTGTGTGTTTGATCTTTTCTTCTCTGTCTCTTTTATAGTCTCCAAGATTTGATAACTATTCTTCTGCATTTCCATGTATGTTTTCCTTGAACATGTGATGACATTGATGCTGATGATGCTATGATGAAAATGGTTATTATATTGAGTATCTAAAATTTGACAGTCCCTGAGATAGGTGCTTTACATGCATTAGTTCATTTAATTTCTTAGAAATTTATTATTTTAATTCAACTCTACAAGGATTGCTTTAATTTTTGCCATTTACATAATGACCACAATGGTGGTATTAGGAGAGCATACCTAACTTCTGTAGGACCACGCAACTAGCAAATTTTGATTTTGAGTTTTCTCCTTAATCAGGCAGAATGGCAAAATGGTAAAAAAATAATTCTGGCGTTCACTCAGGGCTTTGTCATTTAATAATTGTGTGACATGGACATGCTGTATGATTTCTCTGCCTCAGTTTCCTGTTCTATAAAATGGACCAACACTAGTAAATTTTCATAAATTGTTGTAAGTGTTCAATGGATTAAGTGTGGTAGAAAATATTAAGAACAACATTTGGAGTAAAATAAGGACTATAAAATTGTGTTATTTTTATTATTTCCCAGAACTCTCTGAACTGTGTTTTTATTTACGTCCACTCTTTGTTATTTCAAAATTTTTATCACTTCATGCCCAGAAATGCCTACTTGGCATTTCTTCCTGTATATACAATGGCTCATTAACAATGAAGATGAGTATTTGATAAATAAGTATTTGACTTGGGTATGCAGGTAGAATAGAACTCTGGAGCCAATCAAGCACATTATCATTATACATTAGAGTGGATTGAGAAAATATTTAGTATAATTAAAAGAGAGAGTGGATGTGAAGAGTTTACACCAGATGTTGGAAAAATTTTTCTATAATGGACCAGGTAGTAAATATTTCAGGTTTTGCAGTCTTTGTTGCAACTTATAAACCCTGCACCTGAATCACAAAAGCAACCATGGACAGTATAGAAAGGAATGAGCATGGCTATGGCCCAATAAAATTTTGTTTATAAAATAAAATTTCAACTTCATGTAATTTGTATGTGTCAGAAAAAATTATTCAACTTTTTTCAAAAATCTATAAATGTAAATAAACATTTATTCTCAGCACATGAGCTATACAAAACAGGTTTAAGGCAGATTTGGTGTGTGGACTATAGTTTGCTGACCCCTGATTTAGATAAAGAAGCTCATTCCAAAGATTTTTATGTTTTGTTTTCTTCTCATAGGTTTCTGCATTAATGGCTATTCAAACGTTCTTTCAGACTTTTTAGTTTAATGGCCAGTAATTAACCTGTTTTCTGTTTGTATTTTAGCTGAGGATACTCTCCCCTAAGGCAGGGATAAGTAAAGTCTGTTTTTGAAGTATCTGTGGAAGGAGGGAGAGAAGTAAGGTAATAAATAACAGGACTACAGGCACTACACATACACTTTGTATTAAAACTTCAGAATATTTTGTAACCACATGCTTGTCAGTGAAAAAATCTGATGATTGAGAACTCTAAATTGGAAGAAATAACTTCTAAATGAACTGAACAGAGTGGACATGTAGACAGTGCTGCTTTAATTTCTTCAGGCTGATCTGGTCATTTACTACTCTGCAAATGAGGATGAAATATGAAATGTTATTTGAAGCTTAAGATTCAGTGAGCTTCTTGACATCTACCTTTAGTTACTCCTAGCACAAATTACTCCCTTTGGAAAATCGGACATTTGAGAGGTGAAACAAGAAAGTGCCCTTCTGACACAATGTATTTCCTTTTGAGTAGTCCTGACAAAGAGAAGGACAAGTTTAGAAAGTAAATATCTGACAAAAGCAGAAAAATCAGAGAGGTCTGGTTTTTCATTTCACTCCCTACTTTGCAGTTCAGTTCCTCTGAAATCAATGAGAATCTTTAATGCAGGGGAGATCCGCACAAGACCAAGAGAAATGAAAGTCTGATCCACAAAGGCCAGCACTTGATAAAAGATTAAATAAAATGCCACTGTTTTATTTATTTATTTTTTTAATGTACTGCTCACTACCAAAACAAATGATTTTGGGGGTAGACTGTCATTTAACATTAGTAGTAATCTGGGTAATTGTTCCATGGTACTATTTTATGTAGGGCTTATGCAATTAAAAAAAGAAAGCTTTGTGATTAAACCAGTAAGAAAAATATAAAGCACATGATTTTTTTTTGTTTCTGTTTTAATGATTCTATCACAGAATAGTTTAGCAGTCATGACAAAATGTTCTTGCACAATCAATACTTAAGTGTTTGCACAGCCTGATTTGCTTACTTTGCTATCTTAGCTACTCCAGTTCAAGTCTTTTACTGACTCATAATTTAGGGTCAGCATAGACCCTGTCTTTTTGGAAAGCCTGATAGAATTTATATCTCAAAAAATAAGAAAACATATAATGATAAATCTACAGATTATTACAGTTTTAAAAAAATCAATTCTTAAGATTATATATGAAAAATTTATTTAAATGAAGTGAAACTATGAAAAGAGTAGTGATACTAATCAACCACAAAACCCTAATTATATATTAATTTCTAAAGCAAGTCAAGACTAGAAAAGTCTTGTACATATCAAACTTCCTTGCTTATTATATCTATGTAGCCTTTTCTCTATTATAGAAAAAGAAACCTATGTTTATAAACCCATAGAAATCTATTTTGGGGGGAGGGGGAGAGAGAGGGGGGAAAGAGGAATTGGTAAAGGGACACAAAAATCAACTACATTGCATATTGATAAATTAAAATTTTTTTAAAAAATTAAAAATCTATTTTTGTATGTGTCTCACACTCTCCCACTGATCATGTTACTTGGTCCTCTTATGAAGTCAGCTTACTCTTTAGCAAAATTTCATACACTCATTTCTTAAACTGATTGTGAGTAGTAGCTAGATCAAAATAATATGAATAAGCCACCATGATTGTTGTCCCCCTTTCTGAAGGCTTTGCCTCATCGCAGTGCAATAGAAAGTTCAGAAAAAAAGTTAATTCTTGACAACCATAGGTTTTCAGTGATTCCGATATTATATAGGAGGAACTGTACAGAAGGAACTCTTTTCCTTTTATAACTAGAAAAGAGTCTGCTTTTATCCTCACACAGGATGGTAGCTTCTTTATTCCTCTTTCTAAAAATATTAATTGTTCAACCTACTCCTTTTATAGACTATGCTTGTCCTAGGACTACAAAGTACTCAGATAATGACTTTAAGAAGCTTACAATCTAGTCAAGAAGGTATAATTTGTTCCTTGAAAATGCCTTTCATATGGAAGAATTTGAACAAATCATGTAAATACACCTTTCCTTTAAAAATTGGAACATAATTCCCCATCCCTTAAATGTATGCTACTTCTAATGACTTGCTTTCAAAGACTATAGTGTACAAAAGAGGAAAAAGAAACTTTACAGAGAAGAAACCTGGCAAATACTACCTTTGTGCTTTTTCTTCCAAATTTTATTTTATTTTGTCAGTACACAATGTGGTTGATTATTGTAGCCCATTACCGAAACCTCCCTCCCTCCTCCTTCTCCCCCTCCCTCTCAACAACCTCATATCTGTTCAATTGTCATATCAACTTCAAGGAATTGTAATTGTTGTGTATTCTTCCCTCCCCCCCCCAGTTTATTTGTGTATTTATTTATTTATTTATTTATTTATTTATTTTTAGTTCCCACAAATAAGTGAGAACATGTGATATTCCTCTTTCTGTGCCTGACTCGTTTCACTTAATATAATTCTCTCAAGGTCCATCCATGTTGTTGCAAATGGCAGTATTTCATTCTTTTTTATAGTAAAGTAGTATTCCATTGTGTGGATATACCACATTTTCCTTATCCACTCATCTGATTATGGACATTTGGGCTGGTTCCAACTCTTAGCCATTGTAAATAGTGCTGCAATGAACATTGGAGAACAGGTATACCTTCGACTTGATGATTTCCATTCCTCTGGGTATATTCCCAGCAGTGGGATAGCTGGGTCGTATGGCAGATCTATCTGCAATTGTTTGAGGAACCTCCATACCATTTTCCATAGAGGCTGCACCATTTTGCAGTCCCACCAACAATGTATGAGAGTTCCTTTTTCTCTGCAACCTCGCCAGCATTTATCATTCACAGTCTTTTGGATATTAGCCATCCTAACTGGGGTGAGATGGTATCTCAGTGTGGTTTTGATGTGCATTTCCTGAATGCTGAGTGATGCTGAACATTTTTTCATATGTCTCTTGGTCATTCATATATTTTCCTTTGAGAAATGCCTATTTAGCTCCTTTACCCATTTTTTAATTGAGTTACTTGTTTTTCTGTTGTAAAGTTGTTTCAGTTCCTTGTATTTGCTTTTGGGGTCATATTTATGAAGTCTGTGCCCATACTTCCCAAAGTGATATACAAATTCAATGCAATCCCATCAAAATTCCAATGACAGTTTTCTCAGAAATGGAAAAAACTATCCAGACATTTATATGGAATAACAAAAGACCATGCATAGCCAAAGCAATGCTGAGCAAAAAAATAAATAAATAAAGCTGGAAGCATAACACTATGTGACTTTAAGCTATACTACAAAGCTATAATAACCAAAACAGTATGGTACTGGCATAAAAACAGACACACTGATCAATGGAATAGAATAGAGAATCCAGAAATCAACCCACACACTTACTGCCATCTGATCTTTGACAAAGGCACCAAACCTATTCACTGGGGAAGGGACTGCCTCTTCAGCAAATAGTGCTGGGTTAACTGGATATCCATATGCAGGAGAATGAAATTAGTCCCATATCTCTCACCATATACTAAAATCAGCTCCAAATGGATTAAAGAATTAAATATATACCCTGAAACAATAAAACTTCTTAAACAAAACATAGGAGAAACATTTCAGCAAATACTACCTTTGTCATGTGGTAAAGGTTAACATCACTAATGATAAGTTATGTTGATGGCATGTACCGATCATAGGATAGATAACAGGATGTGTTGAAAACATTGTTTCACCTGTGAGTTTCCTCCCCAAAACACATAACCCCAGTCTAATAATGAGAAACCATCAGACAAATTCTACTGGAGTGCCATTCTACAAAATATCAGACAAGTTCTTCTCAAAACTGTCAAAGTCAACAAAAATAAAGAAATTCTGAAAAATTGTCACAACCAAGAAAAACCTAAAGAAACCTGACAACTAAATATAATGTCTTATGCTGGATGGGATCATGGAAAAGAGAAAAGGATATTAGGTAAATGATAATGAATGAAGTATGCGCTTTTTTTTCTGTTTTAAGGTTCTAGTAAATCCGGAACACAATCTTTAGTTTAGCAGTACTTTTTCTTTGACAGATATAAATGATTTAAGCATTATCTATGCTATAAATTCAATTTCTTTGGCTACAAATTGTCATTTCTTAGTAATTTGGGTGGTCCTCTGAGGAAAAAAAATACCCAAAGTACTAATTGATCAGTATCTCCTAGATTGCACAATTTATCTAAACTTAAAATATGAAATTATAAATTTTAATCAATTGATCATTGATATAATTAGAATGCTCTTACTTTTTATTTATTTATTTTGTAATTGAAAAATAGTTGATTAAACATATTTGTGGGGTATGGAGTTGAATATCAATACCTGTATGCAATGTGTGATGATCAAATCAAGATAATCAACATGTTCATCATTAGAGAATATAATCTTCCCTTGTGTCTATTAACAGATTTCTCACTAGCCCAACTCTCCCTCCCCCTTTCACAGCTATAGTAACCACAGCTCTGTTCTTTCCTTTTGTAAGTTCCACACATTATTGTAATCTCTGTTTTTCTCTCTTTCTTTTCTTTCTTTCATTTTTCTTTCCTTCCTTCCTTTTTTTATTTATGTTTTTCATTTTTTTAGTTCCCACTTATAAGTATACACACGTGGTATTTCACTTTCTGTACCTGGCTTGCTTCAATTAACATATTCTGCAAGCTCATCCATGTAGCTGCAATTGGAAGAATTTCATTCTTTTTTATGGCCAAATAGTATTCAGTAGTGTATATGTGTCACATTTTCCTAATTGAGTCATCTGTTGATGAACATTTAGCTTGACTCCATACCTCAGCTATTGTAAATAGAGCTGCAATAAACATGGGAGTACAGGTATCTCTTCGACATGATGATTTCCAGTTCTTTGGGTACATATCCTGCAGTGGGATTGCTGGATGGTATAGCAGTTGTATCTGTAGTTGTTGAGAAACCTCTGTACCATTTTCCATAAAGGCTATACTAATTAACAGTCCTGCCAGCAGTGTAGAAGTTTTCCCCTTTCTTCTTATCCTCATCAGCATTTGTTTTTCTCTGTCCTTTTGATAGTAGCCAGTCTAACTGGGGTGAGATTATATCTAGATGTGGTTTTGATTTGCATTTCCTGGATACTGAGAGATGTTGAGCATTTTTTCATATACTCATTAATCAGTTGTATGCCTTCTTTTGAGAAATATCTGCCCAGCTCCTTTACTCACTTTTTAATCAGACTATTTGTGTCTTTTACTGTTAAATTGTCTGAGTTCCTTGTATATTCTGGATATTAATCCCCTGTCAGATATATAGTGTGCAAATATTTTCTTTCATTCTGTAGATTGTATTTTCACTCTGTTGGTTGTTTCCTTTGCTGTGCAGAAGCTTTTTATTTGATATAATCCCATTGTTTATTTTTCCATTTGTTGCTTGTGCTTTGAGGTCTTATTCATAAATTCTTTCCACAGTCCTACATCCTGAAGTATTTTGCTTATGTTTTCTTCTGGGAGTCTATAGTTTCAGGTCTTATAGTTAAGTTTTAACCATATTGTATTGATTTTGGTATATGGTGATTTGTATGGATCTAGTTTCATTCTTCTATACATGGATATTCAGTTTTCTCAGGATCATTTCACCAGGATCAGGTCTTGGTGCCTTTGCTGAAGATCAGTTGGCTTTAAGTATGTAGGTAGATTTCCAGGTTCTCTATTCTCTTCTATTGATCCATGTGTATGTTTTTATTCCAGCACCATGCTGTTTTGATTACTGTAGCTTTGTAGTATAGTTTGAAATCAGGTAGTATAATGCCTCCAGCTTTATTTATTTATTTTTTTGCTTGGGACTGCTTTGGCTATTTGGGTCTTCTTTGCTCCATATGATTTTAATAATTGCTTTTTCTATATCTGTGAAGAATGTTATTGGTATTTTGATGTGGATTGCATTGAATCTGTAGATCACTTTGGGTAGTATGGTCATTTTCATGACATTATTTCTCACAATTGGTGAACATGGCATGTCTTTCCATTTTTTTTTTCTGCGTCCTCTTTAATTTCTTTTAGCAGTATTTTGTAGTTCTCATTATAGATAACTTTCACCTTGTTGGTTAAATTAATTCCTAAGTATTTTATTCTTTTGGTAGCTATTATAAATGGGCTTGCTTTCTTGATATGTTTTCCGTTTGTTTATTTTTGTGTATAAAATCATTACCAATTTTTGTGTATTGATTTTGTATCCTGCAACTTTACTGAATTTATCAGCTCTAGGAGTGTTTTTTTTTTTTTTTTTTTTTGGTATAGTTTATGGGTTGTCCTATATATACAGGATTATGTCATCTGTGAACAGGGACAATTTGATTTCACCTTATCTGATTTGGCTGCCCTTTATTATTTTCTCTTGCCTGATTATTGCTCTGGTTAATACTTCCAATACTGCATTAAACAGGAGTGGTTAGAGAAAGCATCCTTGTCAAGTTCCTGCTCAAGATGTTGTTGGCAGTGGGTTTTTCATATATGGCTTTTATCATGTTGAGGTACTTTCCTTCTATATCTAATTTGTCCAGTGTTTTTATCATGAAGGGATACAGAGTTTTATTCTGTTTTCTCTGTATCTATTGAGACAATGATATGGTTTTCATCCTTTATTTTCTTGCTGTGGTTTATCACATTTATTGATTAGCATATGTTGAAACATCCTTGCATTCCTGGGATAAATCCCACTTGATCAAGGTGTATAGTCCTTTCAATATGCTTTAGCATTCTGTTTGCTAATATTTTGTTGAGGATTTTTGTATCTATGTTCATTAAAGATACTGGCCTGTAGCTTTTTTGTTGTTGTTGTGTCTTTGTCTGAATTTGGTATCAGGGTGATACCATTGATACTCATTGAATGAGTTTGGGAGAATAGATTTGTTTCAGTTTTTTGGAATAGTTTGAAAATACATTGAAAAGGATTTATCCATTTCCTTCAGATTTTCAAATTTTTGATGTATATTTTGATTCATAATAGTCTGTAATAATTCTTTGTAATTCTGTGCTGTCAGTTGTAATGTCTCCTTTTTTATTTCTTATTTTTGTTATAAGTGTCTTTTTTCTTTTTTCTTTTTTTTTAGTTAGTTTGGCCAATGGCTTGTCTATTTTGTTTATCTTTTCAAAAAACTTCTCATTTCATTGATTTTATTGTATTGTACTTTTGTTCTTGATTTCATTTAGTTCTGCTCTGATCTTAATTGTTTCCATCTGCTAGTTTTACTACTGGATTGCTCTCATTTTCTATATCTTTAAGATGTAATGTCAGGTTGTTTATTTTAAGTCTTTCTATTCTTTTGATGTAAGCTCTTACTGTAACAAAATTCCCTTTAGTGAAGCTTTTGCAGAATCCCATAGATTTTTCTTAGTTGTGCTTTTATTTTCATTTGTTTCAAGGAACTTTTTGATTTCCTGCTTTATTTCTTTTTTGTCCCATTTTGTTCAGGGGCATGTCGTTTAACTTTCATGAATTTGTATAGTTTCTCAAGTCTTGTTCATTATTATTTTCTAATTTTATTCTACTATGGTCTGAAAATACACTTGATAGGGTTTCAATCTTATAAAATTTGTTGATACTTAATTGTGGCTTAACATGTGATCTATCTTGGGGAATGATCCAAGTGCTTATGAGAAGAATGTATGTTCTGCTGTTGTTGGATGAACTGTTCTGTATATGTCTGTCAAGTCCATTTGGTCTAAAGTGCTGTTTAAATCCAATATTTCTCTGCTAATTATTTGTCTAGATGATCTGTCCAATGCTGAGATCAGCATGTTAAAGTCCCAGTTGGTAAGGTGTTGGGGTCTCTCTCTCTCCCCTGAGATCCAATAGCAGTTGCTTTATATATTTGGATGGTCTGATGCTGGGTCCACATTTATTTATAATTATTATATCTTCTTGTTGAATTGATACTTTTGTCATCATATAGCTTCCTTCTTTTTCTTTTTTTATAGTTCATTGTTTGAAGGCTATTTTTTCTGATATAAGTTTGGCAATTTCTTCTTATTTTTGGTTTCCATTTGTGTGGAATATCTTTTTCCATCCCTTCACTATTAGTCTCTGTCTATCTTTATTGTTGCAGTAAGTTTCTTGCAGACAGTGTGTACTTGGGTCTAGTTTTTTAATCCACTCAGCCAGTCTATATCTTTTAAGTGGGGAATTTAATCCATTTACATTATGGTTGTTATTGAAAGGGATTTTCTTATTCCTGCCATTATGTTAATTTCTTTATGGTAGTTTTACATTTCTTTTGTTTTGTTCTTTCCATTTTATTGTTTATCTTTGCTGTTGGGTTTTTTTTTTTTTTTTTTTTTTTTGGAGTAATAAGGTATATTTGCTTGCCTTTTCTTTCTCATTTGTGCATCTATTCTACCAGTGGTTTTTATTCTTTCTCATGTATTTACAGCAATATATATCTCTCTCTTTATTCCAGATGTAGTAGTCTCTTGAAAATTTGTTGAAGAGTCAGTTTTGTGGTGGTGAATTCTCACAATTTTTGTTCATCTGGGAAAGATACTATTTCTCCTTCATTACAGAAAGAAAGCTTTGCTGGATATAATATTCTTTGTTGGCAGTTTTTTTTTTTTTTCTTTTATCATTTTGAATATGTCATCACCCTCTACTGATTGTACGGTTTCTGTTGAGAAATCTGTTCTTAGCCCTTTTAGCTGATTTGACACTTTTTTCTTGCCGTTTTTATAATTCTTTCTTTCTCTAAGACTTTTGATAATTTGATTATAATGTGTTTTTGGGAGGTCCTTTCCCAGTTGAATCCTTTGGGGATTTTGAGTTCTTGGATCTGTAAAACCATATATCTCAATATTTGGGAAGTTTTGGGGTGTTATTTTGTTAAATAGGCTTTTAATACCTTTTCCTTTCTCTTCCCCTTCTGGTACATCCATAATACAGATGTTTGTATCCTTAAGGTTATTCAGAAAGATCTCATAGGTTTTCTTCATTTATTTATTTATTTTTCTTTTTATTCCAACTGCGTTAATTCAAAAATCCTGTCTTCTAGTTCAGATATTCTTTCTTCTGCTTGTTCTAGCCTGCTGCTTATGCTATGAGTTATATTTCTTACTTTGCTGAATGAATTCTTCAGTTTCAGGATTTCTGCTTGAGTTATTTCTTTATTTTTTTATCATTTCAATGCCTTTGTTGAATTTCTCAAACATGCCCTGGATTTTCTTTTTGACTTCATTGAAATTTTTATGCATTTCTTCATCTGTCATTTTGATTTTCCATAGTATTGCCATTTGCGATTCCTCTTCAGGCAATGCATCAATTTCCTGTTTTGGGGGTTCTGGTATTAGAGAATTGTAGTCTTCTTTTGGGAGAGTCATGTTTCCCTCTTTTCTCATGCTTCTCATATCTCTGCACTAATGTTTGGACATCTGCGGGAGTGGTCACTTCTTTTAATTCCAGGAGTGGCTTTTAAAGGGAGAAACTCTTTCCTGTGGAAGTATTCTATATTGAAAGTCAGGCTGGGTATTTTATGTTTGGATATGAGTGAATGTGGTGATGCAGACTTTGTGCAACCCATTCAACTGTCTTCAATCTTAGAATTATCTCTGGATTCACTTTTGATCTAGGTGGTGGGGCCCTCAGCAGTTTCTTGTTGAGATGGTATTCTTGTTGGTGTGTGTGATCTGCTGTCAGTGATCAGGTGTATATTATTGCAGCAGGTCCTGGCAGCTCTGTAGAGGGCCACTGGTTCAGCTGTTGAGCCTGGAGCAAGTCTGCATAGAGGCTGCGGGACCCAGCAGCTCTCTAGAGGTATGCTGTAGGGAGGCAAAGCTGCTACCCAATCATCTGTTTGTCAGGGAGTAGGTATACACAGCTGTTGCAGGGCCTGGCAGCTCTCTAGGAGGCTGTCTGATCAGCTGTTGAGGCTGATGCAAGCCTAAAAGGGTGCAGCTCATCCTAGAAGCTCTGCAGAAGCCTGCGTTGTGGTTTCAAAGTACTTACCCAGTTGACCGTCATTCAGTGAGGAGGTGTGTACTGTTGCAGCATGTCCTGTAAGCTCTGTAGAGGGCCACTGGACAAGCTTTTGAGTTTGGTAAAAGACCACATGAATGCTGCAGAATCCAGCAGCTCTCTTGAGCTGTAGAGAGCTGCAGGGGGAGCAGGGACCACTTCTGGGCTGGCTGTTGGCATGGGCACAAGTAAACTTAGCAAGTCCAAGAATTGTGCAGGGCTGGTGCATGTGGATGAATAACTTCTCATTGGTAGCCTCCCTGACCTGATGGTTACCCTGTTCACCTGAAGAGAGGAAGGGAAGGAGTGTTGTATAAACTTAGCCACTGGGGTCTTAGTTCCTCTGTCTAGGATCCACAGAACTGGGATTGTGGTCCTGCTGATGTTTGTGTGAATATGTGGAGGGTCATGAGGGGACATGGGACTACCACCAGGCTAGCTGTGGGCCATGAAGGTATCTGTGGGTTTAACAAGCCATGATCGTGGGGGACTGCCACACGTTGGTAGCTTTTCTGCTCAGCTGGTCTGCCTGCTCACCAAGAGGGGAGGGGTGCTTTGTGGGTTCAGATGCTTGCATCTTAGTATTTCTGTCTTATGTTCCAGGCAGCCTGAGCCATGTTCGGGCCGGTGCCTGTGTGAACACAATAGAATGCAGACAGGACCTCCAGACAAAGGGAGTCAGTATCACTGGGTGCAGGACAATGCATACTCCTGCCACAATTTCAGCTCCCAAATGGCACTGCATCTCAGCTGCTCAAGGCAGGAGGGGTTTTACTCTCCTTGGACTTCCACTATGAAACTGTGCAGCTAGGCTAACTCCTGGCTGCTCTCCAACTGGGCCTGGGTCCTGAAAAGACTAAAGGATTCTCTTGTGTGAGGGATAGCTGGTTTTTGTGGTGGCAGTAGAAACAGATGGGATCTTTTCCAACCTAACTTCTCTCCTCCTGATTCTAAGCTAACCCCTGAGACAGAGAGAGGCTGGATCTGAAGCACAGACTTTAGTTGATGATGATAAATTACTATTGCTTTGTTAATTTAACTAACATACTGTATCAGTCCATTTCTGTTGCTTATAACAAAATACCTGGAACTGGGTACTAGAAAACAAAATTTATTGCTTACAGTCTCAGAGGCTGGGAAGTCTGAATTCCAGAGAACACATTTGGTGAAGCCCTTGGTGATGGTAACAGTGACTCAGGGGTCTGACATGGCAGAAAACGGTGGAGCAGAGAACACAAGCAAATCCTCACTCACTTTCTTTTTAAAGCCCTCAGAACCACACCCCTGACCAACATTTTTCATCCATTCCCTATGGCAAGGCCGCACCTTTCAATTACCATAATAGAATTTCCCACCCTCCTAACAGTCACAGTGGGGGCCAAATTTTTGACACATAAATCTCGGGGGACACAAATCAAGCTTCATTGAGCTTGGGGGGACATTCAATATACTATGTTCCATCCCTGGCCCCGAAAACTCATGTCCTTTTCACATTCAAATACTTTCATTTCATCCCCAAACTCTTAATATGTTTCCACTCAAAAGTTCAAACTTCAAAGTTCCATCCATGAAATCAATACGAGTTACCTACTTCCAAGATACAATGGTGGGATGAGATAGGGTACATATTCCCACTCAAAAAGGGAGAAAAAGGCCAAAAGAAAAGGGTAACAGGTCCCAAACAAGTCCACACCCCAACAGGGTAGGCATTACATCTCAAAGATGGTGAATCAGGTACCTCAATTCCATGTTCGACGTCTTCTGCATGCTGGTGTGAGAACTGGGTCCCAAAGTCTTTGGGCAGCTCCACTCCTATGGATTTCCTGGCCTCAGGCCACACTTCAGCTCTCTCAGGCTGGTGTTCCACTCTGGTAGCTCTACAGGTTCTGGGTCTCCATGGTGGTCCTGCTCCCTTGGGTCCACTAGGCATGACACTGTTGGGGTTTTTCTGCTGCAACTCTGAACCCGCATTTCTGCTTGACATTGATCTAGAGAAGGCTCTACATGGTGAATCTGCCCCTGCAACAAAACTCTTCCTGGTCTTCCAGTCTTTCCATACATCCGTCGAAATCATAGAGGAGGCTCCCAAGCCTCCATAGCTCTGGCATTCTGTGGGCCTGCAGACCTAACACCACGTGGATGCCGCCAAAGCTTCTGGCTTGTGTTTTCCCACATGGGGCCAGTTTAGCCACAGGTGAAGCAGACGAAGCAGCCAGGCTGCTGGTGTGGGGAGCAGCATCTCAAGGTGTCATAGGACAGTGAGCCCATGGAAGGCACTGCAGGCCTGTTCCCCAAGACCATTCTGTCTCCCTAGGCCTCTGATATTTTAATGGAAGATGCAGCCTCCAAGAATTCTGAAATGCCTTCAAGGTTTTTTTTGCTTTTGTTTTTCTCTTGATAATCCCTTTCTTCTGTACTCAGCTCCTTAACAAAGGGTCCCTGGGCTATACCCTTTCTTTGGTGCCAGGCTGAAAGTTTTCCAATTTTTTGCCCTGTGCTTTCTTTTGAGTTATAAATTCTGTTTTTAACCTCATACCTTTTCTGCCATAACTCAGCATAGGCTGTTGCAAGTAGCCATTCAGCTTCCTGAATATTATGTTGCTTAGAAATTTCTTCTGCCAAATACCCTGGATCAGCATCTTTAAGTTCCACTTTCGGGCATAAACAGAATACAGCTCAATTCCTTACCAAACCATAGCAATGGTGATCTTTGCCCTGGTTTCCAATAAGTCCCTTCTCATTTACATCAGAGATCTTCCCAGATGGCCTTTACTGTCCATATTCCTGTCAGAAATCTGCTCATCACCATTTAACCAGTCTCTAAAACACTCCAATCTTTCCCCGGTTTTCTTGTTTCTAAACTTCCACCAGCATCTACACTTTTTCCAGCCTGTTCTCCCAAATTCCTCCAGCCTCTCCTCAACACCCAGTTCCAAAGCTACTTCCACATTTTCAAGTATTTGTTACAAGCAACACCCCACTTCTCTGGTACCAGTTTTCTGTTATATGCCGTACCAGTATCAGAAGAACCTTGAGTGTAGGATATATGGGAGCTCCCTGTACCTTCTTTGCAATTTTTTGCATATCTAAATCTATTCTACAATAAAAAATTATTTGAATATGCTTTAAACCATCAATTTTAAGAATAAAATAAGGAATAACAATAAAAGAGGTCACCTATTTAGGGAATAATTGGAAAAATATTATGGGGAGTCTAAGAATTCTAAAATTAGCAGATATATTTTTTACTACTTAGTAATTTTTTTCAAAGTATTTGCATGAGAAATTTTGGTGCTAAATTATGTCATAAAAGTAATACAGAAACAAAAAGTAAAGTAAACCAAGTATATCATAAAACTCATAAGTTTATTTATGTATTTGTGTTTGGCACAATTAATCATAGCCAACTGATGTTTGACAAGGGCAACAGGAGCATAAACTGGGGAAAGAACTGCCTCTTCAATAAGTGTTGCTGGGAAAACTGGACATCCATATGTAGAAGAATGGGACTAGACCCATATATCTCACCATATACCAAAATCAACTCAAAATGGATTAAAGACATATATAAGACCAGAAACTATAAAACTCCTAAAAGAAAACATAGAGGAAACACTACTGGAAGTAGGACTGAGCAAAGACTATATGAACAAGAACAAAAAAGCACAGGCAATGAAAGAAAAAATAAACCAATGAGATTATATCTAATTAAAAAGCTTCTGCACAGCAAAAGAAACAGTTAACATAGTGAAAAGACAACCTACAGAATGGGAGAGAATATTTGCAAGCTATGTATATGACAAGGGAATGATATCTAGAATATACAAGGAACTCAAACAACTTAACTGTAAAAAAACAAGTAACCTGATTAAAAAGTGGGCAAAGGAGCTGAATAGGAATTTCTCAAAGGAAAATATACAAATGGCCAACAGACACGTGAAAAAATGCTCAACTTAACTAAGCACCAAGGAAATACAAATCAAAACCACATTGAGAGAACAAATCTAGGGTTGCTGGGGAGTAGGGGGTGGCAAGGGGTTGAGAAGAGGTTGGGTGGGGAACACGGAGAATAATTACCATTTGTGATGGTGGGCATGCTGATAGTATGGATTTGATCATCAAATGTTTTGCACAGGTGCTGGTGGTCAGCTCTGTGCCTCATGAATATGAATAATCAATAAAAAAATGATAATAAAGGAAAAAAGATATCATCTCATGCCAGTCACACTAACCATTATCAAAAAAGACAAAGAGCAACAAATGCTGGCAAGGAGACAGAGAAAGGGGAAAACTTCTACGCTGTTGGTGGGATTGTAGATTAGTACAGCCATTATGAAAAACAGCATGCAGGTTCTTCAAATGACTACCAATAGAACTGCCATATGATCCAGCAATCCCACTGCTGGGTGTGTACCCAAAGGAATGGAAATTATCATGTTCAAGGGATGCCTGTACTCTCATGCTTATTGCAGCTCTATTACCAATGGCTAAGAGCTTGAACCAACTTAAATGTCCATTGATGGATGACTGGATAATGAAATTGTGGTGCATATACACAATGGAATTCTACTTGGTAATAAAAAGTAATGAAATTCTGTTATTCATATCAACATGGATGAACTTAGAGAAAATCATGTTAAGTGGAATAAGCCGGGCACAGAAAGAGAAACACTGCATGTCCTCACTCATAAGTAGGAGCTAAAAAAAAATGCTACTATTACTACTAATACACAAACAAACAAACGAAAGAAAGACACAACAATCACAATAATTTGTTGAACTTTTAAAAGGAGAGAATGGAACTGAGGCCACCAGAGATGAGAAAGGGAGAGGGGTAGGGGAGTTAGTGAGAAATTAGTAAAGGACCACAAAAAATGATTACATCGTGTAATGGTAAATATAGAAAAAAAAGAAGAGAAAATAAAGAAAATAAACAATGAGCAAAAAGGGTTATAAACACATATGTAGAATTTATTACTGCCACTCATCACACCAAATCCCAGGGTCTTAAGTGGGGCTGCAGCAGTTACAATATCTGTACATTACTTAAAATATTTATGCAGAGACAGTAATATCTAGGCTCAGTGAATTGTGCTAGTCAGATATTCTGATTACAGAGATAGTCAGCTAGCACTTAATTGAAAGACCACAAATGTAGGCGCTACTGGTAGCTACTACCTTTACCTCAGACATATTTATTTCAATCAACACCTGCATCATTGATAATAAGCAATACAAATGTTAGAAATTAGTTTTGCTTAAAATAATGAGAAATTTGTGAATAAGCACATTGGAAATGTGATATGGGTTATCATTAATCATATGGTTTTTTTCAAAGTATGTGAATAGATCAAAATGCTTGGAGAACCAGGTAAAATGATCTGGAGTAGTGATGATCAGTAAAAATATAGTGAAATCTAAACATATTTTAATACTTTTATTAGCCTAATAACAAAAGTTAAAAATTACAGGTTAAATTAGTTTTAATAATATATTTTATTTAAACAAATAAATTCGAAATATTAGCATTTTGACTTGTAATCAATTTAAAAAACATAAAAGATACTTTACAGTCCTTTTCATACTTAGAAATT
The DNA here is from genome assembly GCF_027409185.1 of Cynocephalus volans. Taxonomy (NCBI): domain Eukaryota; kingdom Metazoa; phylum Chordata; class Mammalia; order Dermoptera; family Cynocephalidae; genus Cynocephalus; species Cynocephalus volans. The sequence continues at coordinate 59,524,099 of NC_084471.1, read as the reverse complement.
TGATGGGTATTTGAAACTTATAGCACATCTTAATTGTAAGCTATACTTAAATTAGAAAAATACTATGAATTTAGATTTTATGTAATTTATATTTGAAAGTGTAGATTCACATACTCAAATATTTTCAAACATAACTAAAAGTTGACCAAAAATTGAATAGAGGGTAAAAAGTATTTTTCTTTAATATTTGTTTTTATGTGTACTAAACTGGTCAACTTTTTTAGAATAATTGATTTGACCTTAAAACCAAAGTATACCAGTTTCAAAATTATGTCCATGTTAGGCAAATTTCACTAAATCTTGTGTTAACTCACTATTACTAAATTTGGATTCAAAGGGACACTATAAACATCAATATCAACAAAGTGCTCTTCAAAAAATTTTATACTTTTTGCAATTCACAATTATATAATGCTATAAATTATAATTAAAAATCTGTATGTTGATTTATGTTAGAAAATGTGTAAATTATTATTGAACTATATTATGAAAAGTTTATGTTTAAATATTTACTTTTATTCTCTCTAGCTAGGTCACAATTTTTTTCTTTGTAGGTTTAAATCGAACTCTTTTATATGTAGTAAGATATTGGAGAGAAAAAGTAAATGACATGATGACATTTTTCTTTAATTATTGAATGTTTGGCAAACATTTCTTTTTTTAAAGAAAATTTTGTATTAGAAATAACAGTAAATCTTTGCAACCTCTCCTATAACTGAACCAATAAGCAGTGACAAAGAACAGAAGATCTTTAAATTCATTATCTTATATTTCTTTCAACAGTTCTGTACAATGGCAATAATTTTTAGCATTTGTCCATATATACTGAATAATTAACCACTGTATTTATGACACTTAATTAATAGTACTTTGGAAAGTTGAGCATGATATTTTCAGTATATCATATGTTGGAGTAAAGCAATCATGAAAATGTCTCATTTTAAAATTCTAATAAATTCAGATTTTTGACTAATCAAAACGGAACCCCATTTATTATGAGTCATTTTTTTTATATTCATGTAAAATTCTCATTTGACAGATGTAATAGATTTTTTTTTCAAAAAAGAAAAAATATATCTTAATATATTACAACATAACTTTATTTTTTTAAGCTGCAAATTAACATTTTTTTTGTAAATTTGGATACCTTTAGAGACAAAACCTACTCAAATAATTAGGTGGTATCTCTTACATAGCTTGAATCATTTAAAGTATTAGAAAACTTCACTTATACACTCTAACATTTTTAATCATCAGTTTTTGACATCATTGGAAAGAGTTTCTTCATCTTATGTAAAATATTTTTTCATCTTTCCTTGCAATTTTCTAACAAAATTTTTATTACTGAAATCATAATTTATTTTCCCACTATTCCTTTTAAAAGTGTTGTGTGCATTTGTACACACATGCAAAAATGCAAGCCATTTAATAGCTGGTGAAAGTTATAAGCTCATCCTGTTGAATGTTACTTAAAAATCTCTTGTTGAATATTTTATTGTGACTTCAGTTATTTAGTATTGTCATATTTTTTGATGATTGAGAAAAAATTTCTTATAAAATACATGATGTGTTTGTTGAAAATACCCATAAAATTGTCCACTTTTTATTATTTTTTATTTTTATAAACATTTTTGCTTTGCTCTGCCACAGCAATTTGCAATTGCCATTCATTGTATAATTTTTAACATACCTTTCTAGATTTTCTTTTCCTTTAAAGTTCAGATGGTAGTACTAGTTTCTGCATCTCCATTTGTTTCTGCATTGTAGTATACCTATGTTTAAAATTTTCTGCCTGTTTAAAATTTTATGAAAATCTTTTATAAATACTGAAAGAAGTTAATTACATTATAATAATATTATAAATATTTTTATTTAATAGTAATGCTAATGTATGTAAGTATCACTGTAACTCATGATGCCTGCATAATAGATTTAAATAAGTGCATTACAATGTTACTTTGGTGCATGAAAAAAATGTTCAAACTGATCCAACTTGTGGACACTGAATATATCAGTTCTATGCAATAATGGAAACAAACATGAGTCCAGAATGTCTGCAAATATAATATGATACACTGTGTAAAAATGAATGTGAAATGTAGTCCTACCAAAACAATAATTATATCTAGTAGAATAAAATATTTTACAGTGCTTCAGTTTTAAAATCTAAATTTAAATTATATTAAAAGTTGTTCTTCATTTGCACTAGCAGTTTTTCAAGTTCTCATCGTCATATGTGGCTAGTGTCTATTATAAGTGTACAATGCAAATATAGAGAAATGTATAACTTGTATTCTTAAAATGGTACCAAGTCTTGATTATTAATCAGCACTGGATACAGTACAGTATACAGTAGGAGCACATGAATCCACTTGGTGGAAATATTGCCAAGGGAACACTATCTCTTTGCCTTTGACTTTGTGCAAAGTGCATTCATAGCACATAAAAACATATAGCCTGTCCTAACTAATGTAATAATACAAGAAAAGGAAATAAAAGATAGACTGATTGGAAAAGAAGAAATGAAATGTCTTTTTTAGCAGATAATATGACTGTAGATATAGGAATTCTGAAAAAATGACAGAAAAACTAATGGAACTAGTAAGCAATTATAACAAAGTTTCAGAATACAAGGTTAACATGCAAAATTTAGTGACTTACCTATATACTAGCAATGAATAAGAGGAATCTGAAATTAAAAACACAATGCCGTTTACATTAGCACACACACTAAAATAAAATACTTAGGTATAACTCTAATAAAAATGTACAAGATCTATATGAAGAAATCTACTACTATTCTGATGAAAGAAATCAAAGAAGAATTGAATAAATGGAGAGATATTTTATCTTCATGGACAGGAAAACTAAATATTGTCAAGATGTTACTTTTTCTATTGATCCGTTGATGTACAGATTTAATGCAGTAATTGTGTGGATATGAACAAACTAATTCTAAAGTTTATATAGAAAGGAGAAAGAGCCAAAACAAGCCATATGATTTTGAAGAACATAATCAGAGGACTGACACTACTCTACTTCAAGACTTGATATAAAGCTGCATTAACCGAGACAGTATGTATTGGCAAAAGATCGGACAAACAGATCAGTGGAATGAAACACAGAACCCAGAAGTAGAGGTATGTAAATATAGTCAACTGAATTTTGACAAAGAAGCAAAGACAGTAAAATGAAGCAAATACCTTTTTTTACAAATGGTGCTGGAACAACTGGACATTTACATGTAAAAAAGTTAATGTAAACACAAGTCTTTCACTCCTCACAAAATTATCTCAAAATGAATAGCAAACTTTAACAAAAAAATGAAAAATTGTGACACTCCTAGAAGATAAGATAGGAAAAAATCTAGATGAAGTTGAGCTTTGTGATTAATTTGTAGATACAACACAAAAGGCTCAATCCATGAAAGAAAGAATTGATAAGCTGAGCTTCATTAAAATTAATAATGTCTGCTCTGCAAAAGACACTGTCAAGAGAATAGAAAGAAAAGCCATAAACCGGGAGAAAATATTTGCAAAAGACATAACTTATAAAGGTCTGTTATCTAAAATATACAAAACCTCTCAAAACCCAACAGTCAGAAAACAGACAACTCAATTATAAAATGAGCCAAATCAGATGCATGGTTTGCAAATATTTTCTTTACTTCTTTAGGTTGTATCTTCACTCTGTTGACTGTTTTCTTTGCTCTACAAAAGCTTTTTTATTTTTTATTTTATTTTATTTATTTATTTATTTATTTATTTATTTATTTATTTATTTTGTCTTTTTCGTGACCAGCACTCAGCCAGTGAGTGCACCGGCCAGTCCCATATAGGATCCGAACCCGTGGCGGGAGCGTCGCCGCGCTCTCAGCGCTGCACTCTCCCGAGAGCGCCACGGGCTCGGCCCCAAAAGCTTTTTTAATTTGATACAATCCCACTTGTCTATTTTTGCTTTTATTTCATGTGTTTTGGGGATTATATCCCAACAATTATTGTCTAGGTTAATGTCAAAAACTTTCTTCCCATTTTCTTCTAGTAGTTTTGTAGTTTCAGGTCTTACATTTAAAATGTCTTTAAACATTTTGACTTGTTTTTTTATATATGGTATGAGATAAGGATTCAATTTCTTTCTTCTGCATGTGGATAACGAGTTTTCCCAACATCACTTATTGAACATATTATCCTTTTCCACTTTTGGATTTATACTCAAAATAAATGAAAATACTTGTATTATCTTAAAGAGCTATCTATGCTTCTATGTTCATTGCAGCGTTATTCACAATAGCCAAAATATGAGAACAACCATATTGTCCACCAATGGACGAATGAATAAAGAGAATGTGACACACACACACACACACACACACACACACACACACACACACACACAGAGGAATATTATTCTGTCTTAAAAAAGAAAGAAACCCTGCCATTTTAAACAACCTAGAAAAATCTGAAGAATATTATGCTGAGTAAAATAAGCCAGACCCAGAAAGACAAATACTATATGAACTTTCTTACATGTGAGTCAAATTCATAGAGGCAAAGAGTAGAATACTGATTGCCAGGGTCTGGAGGGTGGGGGAAATGCGCAATGTTCTAGAGATCTAATTACAATATGGTGTATAGTTAATACTACTGTATTGTATACTTGATATTTACTAAGAGAGTAGATTTTAAGTGTTCTCAATGCACCAAAATAAAAAAAAGAGGAAAAACTATATGAGTAGATGGGTATGTTAATTAGCTTGATCATAGTAAATTTAACAGTGTATACAAATATCAAAACTTCACATTTTACACCTTAAATATATACAATTTTTGTTTGTCAATTATACATCCATAAAGCTGGGAACAAGTAGACCAAGACCTTAACAAACACATTACCCAAGAAGATACACAGATGGCAAATAAGCATATGAAAACATGGTCCACATCATATGTCACTAGGTAATGAAAATTAAAACAGTAGTGATACATCACCACAAACTTACTAGAATGGCCAAAATCCAGAATCCTGACAACACCAGATGCTGGTGAACACTCACTCATTGCTGATGGGGATGCCAAAAGTACTGCCATTTTGAAAGAAAATGGTGTTTTTTGGTTTTTGGTTTTTTTACAAAACTAAACATACTCTTAGCATATGATCCAGCAATTACATTACTTAGTATTTACCCAAAGGAGTTGAAAGCTTATGTCTTCACAAACAACAGCACCATGGATGTTTATAGCAGCTTTATTCATAATTGCAAAAACTTGGGAGCAACCAAGATGTCTTTCAGAAGGGGAATGGGTAAATAAACTGCTACATTCAGACAATGGAAGAAATGAGAAGGCATGGAGGAAAGCAAAATGCATATTACTAAAGGGAAAAGCCAATCTGGAAAGGCTGCATGCCGAATGACTCCAACTATATGAAATTTTGGAAAAAGGAAAACTAAGGAGACAACAAAAGGATCAGTGCTTATCAGGGATTAGTGGGAGGGAAGGAATGAATAGGTAGAGCACAAAGGACTTTTAGAGCAGTGAAAATACTCTGTTTGATATTATAATAATGGATACATGTCATTATACATTTATCCAAACCCATGGAATTTAGAACATCAAGTAAAGGTTCATTTCATTAGTTATAACAAATGTACCACTCTGGTGGGAATTGTTGATAATGGGGTGGGGTATGCATGTGTGGAGGCAGGGGCATATAAAATACATGTGCACATTCTTCTCAGTTTGGTTGTGAACTTAAAACTGCTCTAAAAATAACAGTTTTAAACAAACACATACACACATAGACACACAGAACCTGGTACCTCATGGAATTTTTAACACAGGTTGTATGACTTCTGTGGCTGCTTCCTATTACTTGTTTAATTTCTATGGGGCAGATTTTTATCTTAGATTTGTTTCACTATTTCCTGATAGTTAGGCTGAGTGGAAATAGTTAACTCTTGCTCATCTTTATTCATTGGTAGAAACTAAAAAGAAGTTAACATTCATGAAAACTAAATTGGATTAGATCAATTTTAGTAAAATATATAACATAACACGCTGTTACCCTCCTGTCATTTGAGAAGGTATGTTTTCTTTCTGTATGAAAGTAAAGTACAACTTTAGCAAAGTTTTAAGGTATTAACTACAGATAGAGACAATCACTTTTATATATTCATACACTTTATCACTTAAATTTTTCAAGGGAGAATGTATGTCAAGCTTAGAATCCACTGCTCAAAGTTCCTGAATCTTTTAAAAATAATCATTCTCTTATAATTAAACTTATTTGAGTAAAATGTTTAGTTATGAGCAATGCAAATTTTGAATAAGTTTGTTTTTAAATAATCTTTTAACATTGAGTCCTGATTAAATAGTCTCAGAAAAACTGAAGATGATCATTACAAAGGTTCTATTATTTATTTGCTTGTTTGTTTATTGCTGCAGGAAATGTGAGATTTTTAAAAATGGGATTTCCCAGGATTGTCCACGATAATACTTTGAAAAAGAATTGAGGGTAACCCACTGTCAACATCAATACTTTATATTGTAATTTACTCTATTATTCATATCTTTTTATGAGTTGCTTGTTACAAATCTGTATTTATTTCTGGCCTCCAATACTTCTCAGGATACAAAGATTTGCCAAGTTACATAGTAGTCGGTTCTTGAACTAACAATCCATCACTCTAGAATAAAGTGCCTTTTCACTTTTTGTACTTGTCCTTAGTATTCCTTAATGCAATACTTTTCTTACATCAGAGATTTTATTGTCTTTTGCCCATTCACTGAGCTTGAAGTGATCTTTCTATAGTTTATCCCTGCAATGATACCGTTATCCTTTTCAATCCAAGGTGTTATAATGTCTCTTTGGAAGCCCTGAGTACTGAACAGTTCCCATACTGAAAAAGATTTTGCTTTACATTTGCACAACATAAAAGCTTATTTAGAACTTTTTTAAGAAGACAAAGACATGATCAGCCCCCGTCTTTATATCTTCACTTTCTAGGTAAAATTTCAACCAGAACACCTAAAAAGGTGTTCTATTTTATCAAAAAGGATAAACATACTAATCTGAAGATTCAGAAATAGCCAGCATCATTAAGAGTGTGGGTGGAAAGAGAATATGCTAAAAGTTGCCTCTGTGTGTGTGTGTGTGTGTGTGTGTGTGTTTGTGTGTGTGTGTGTGTGTGTTCTTGCATTTCTTCCATAGAACTTTCATTTACTTAGGTAGTTAGCATTTTGACCTATAGGGTACCTTTCTAAAATAGGATAGTTTCTGTTGTTTTTAAGAGAGAATTGTTCTTTTTCTCTCTCTCATTTTTATTTTCTCATTCTTTCATCTGCTATTCCTTGTCTCTTTTCCTTTTTGAAAGAAAGTGAGCCAAGATGCTGGGTACCATTCAAGCTTTATTAAAGGAAAAGAATCTGCTGGGCTGTGCCCAAAGTGGGGGCAGCCAGGGCTTCCCTCAAAATGGAAGGCAGTGGCTAACCTAGGGCAGGGGGAGCTTATATTGGTATGTTGGCACCAAGAACTGGGTGATGTAATTTCGGAGTGGGGATTGAGTTACGTCATGGGAATGGAGAGTTCTGCACATGTGGAAATGCCAAAAGTTTTGTCTCCAAAACCATGAGGCTTCTTGTAAGAGAGAACGGGAAAGGGGAGGGGGGAGGTGGATGGCACCATTTTGTACTTGGGCTTGTCTAAAATGGTGCTGGTTATGTTGCAGATCTATTATTCCTGCCTTTTAAGTATAGGAAAAAGGGAAAATGGGCAGAGGTCTCATTCTTCTGAAGCAACTCCCTGCTGGAGGTGGGCAGAGAGGAAAAATGAGGTGGAAAAATCAGGCCAAAGAAAAACCATTGTGCTGGTTTCCTGGGGGGAAGCCGTATTCTTCCAGGTCTCTGACCTGGAGAGGCTGGTGTCCTCCTCCTCCCACGAAGAGTTCAGTGACCTTCTGGTTGGTGAATGTCTGCATGCATTCCTGTAAGAAATTAGAGAAACACCGAAAGAGACAGGGACGAAAAAGTAGGATGAGGCACAGTTAGGGGTCCTAGTGGGGAATAAGCCAGGGTATCCAAGGCTTCAATGAAATGGTTTAAGTTGTTTTGGATCACCCTGGACTCACTTACATAATAACAGCATTCCTCCCCCAAGAAGATGCAGGTGCTTTCTTTTTCCGCTGTAAGGAAGTCAAGGGCCTGATGGTTCTGTAAAGCTACTGTTGCGAGTGAGGTGACCTGTCACTGGAGGGAGGAGATGCTGTCTATACTTAGTTCTTCTGAGAGTTTTTGATAGAATTGAGAGGCAGTAGCAGGGCCTCCTATGCCAGTCCCAGTTGCAGGAAGGATCCGTGCCCAAATGAGAAGGTACAATTAGTGTCCTATGGGAGCAGGGGGCACTTCCTGAGGAGAGGAGCGAAGTTAGTCCCATTCTGTCTCCATCCCTCCATCTGTCTGGACAGTGATGTTGGGAGGAGCCAAACAAATATGCAAGAAATTGTGTTAGGGGGCAGGCAACAAGATAATGTAGTTTTACAAAGGAAATATATTCTGGTTTTAGAGCATGGATGAGGAGGGGGTAAGTGAGTGGTTTGTAAGGAGGGGGTAAGTAAGTGAGTAGCATTTGGTGTTAGTGAGGCAGAGTGTGGGCAGGCCCCGCATAGCACTGACAGTCCCCACTGAGGTGAGATTAGAGGAAAGTGATGAGAAATTTGTGAAAACATTGCAGGCTGCATCAACCGGGAGGGGGGTGACCACAAAAAGTTTCTTGCAAAGTGGGAGACAGATTGTCGGGTCCGCTGCCAGCCAATCCGAACCGCCCTAGCCTCGTTCCTTTTGGTGAGCGAGCAAATGGCCCGGATTCCTCTTTCCTTCCTGTCCCCTTTGGAAGGAGATGGGGGAAGAGAGCCATGAAGAGAGGTGAGCACACCGCCAGCCCCAACCAGCCCAGTTAAAAGGACACTCAGACGCGGCGGGGGTTCTGTCGGGCAGTTCCGTTTATTATCACACAAGCACTTGCTTTTAAAGGCAAATGGGGAAGGGAGGTTTTTTACATAATTCTATCAGCTTAAAGGTCAAGGGCATGCATCCTGTCTCAATGCCTAGCTATTGCAACCACGCGGTGTTCAGGAGCACAGAAACACATATTTGGCCAATAAGGGCTAAGGCAAGGTTCCTGCAGACACCCCCACCCTCCTTCCTCCCAGCGCCGTCTTAGGCTGCCATGTTAATACGCCCTTGTGGGCCTATAATGGTGCTGCTTGTAATGTCACTTAAGGTGGCATTAGTTTTTAAGGCCCAACAACAGATGAGTTGCTTGGGGGCCAGTCTGATTTGTTGAGGACTGCATCGTCCCTGAGGACCTGGAACCTCCATGTTCCAGGTAAGGGGGCACATTGAGATAGGAGGAAAAACACAAGAAGGATGCAAAGCGTTAGGGAGCCAAAAGAATTTAAAGGTCACATTGCCGCAATGAACTAAGAAGCATCCTACTGATAGGAGGTAAAGGAGTGCCGGGAGAAATCTTCCTATAATGTTACAATCTTTGGGGGCAGCCCTGGCTAATCCTGTAGCAAGTACTAGAACAGATAGTATAATAAAGGTTAGGGACATGGGGTGGCATATACTTATCATGTCCCACAATGGCAAACTTGCAATAGCAGGTCAGGACCAGTCTTGGAGTAGCTCTTGTGAAGAGGACGTGAAGCAGGCTTGCAAGAGTGAGAGGATAACCGCTGGGGGAAAGATCATTCTTTTGGGATTGGAGAAAGAGCAGAGATCCTGGAGATTTTTAGTTTTATGGGTCCTAAAATGGGCAAAGTATAAGGAGATGTTGGGTTGGGGGTTGAGCAGAGTGACCCCTCTGACTTGGTGTTAACGGATTTTTTAGATAAAGTCTCAGATGCTAGTTTTACCAAGGATAAGTGATACCAAGGGGCCTTTCCTAGTCCTTTTACTGCTGTGGGGGTGGTGAGAAGTACTATATAAGGCCCTTCCGAGCATGGTGAGAGGGGCTTTGGGATTCAGGTTTTAATATACACTTGCTGTCCTGGGCTCAGTTTAAAGTCTGAGGAGGTGGTAGAGAAAGGATGAGGTAATGGAAGGTTGGCCTGTTCCCTAATGAGCAAAAGAGTAGGGAGATACTGGCCTAAAGGCAATGAGCTGAAAGGGAGAGGTATGAGAGTGAAAGGCCTACCGTACATAAATTAGAGGGGGGCTGAGGCCTGTGGGCTTGTGGGGGGCAGCCCATAGGCAAGTGAGTGACTGGTGGTTAGGCCAAAACGAGAGATGATTTCTAAGGTGAGAGCATGAGTTACTGCTGTAACATCCTCTGAAGTGCAGGAAAAAGCCTCAATCCAACTTGAAAAGGTATCTACTTGGGTTAGAAGATAGCATCTCCTTTCGTGGGGGGAGTAATATAAGGGCTGAAGAAGGCGTAGTAGGGGTTCATAGCCTATATGAACAGAATTATGGAAATCTAAAAGGATTTGCTCAGCTTGTGTGGTAGGGAGGAGATAGCGATCAGACAGAGTATACCAGTTGTCCTTTCTCTGTGCTCCCAAGTGTTGAAGGTGTTGTATTTCTTGGGGTGTGTATTGGGGTGAGGGCATGGGGAACATGAGAAGAACCTGAGCAGGAGAGGAAGAGTGGGGGCCTGGTGACTGAGCAGACTGTTTTGTGGTTACATCCGCCAGTTTGTTTCCCTGGGCTATAGGATCATTGGAGGTTTGGAGTCCTCAGCAGTGTATAACCCCAACCTCCTTTGGGAGCTGTGCAACCTCAAGAGGTGTCTTGATAAGATGTCTGCTTTTATGGGCCCTCCTTGAGTGGTCATGTATCCTCTCTCCTTCCATATGGCCGTGCAGGAGTGTAGGATATGGTAAGTATACTTAGAGTCAGTGTATACATTGACTCATTTGTTACTTGTGAGAGTGAGAGTGTGGTTGAGGGCAATGAGTTCTGCCTGTTGGGAAGTGGTGTTAGGGGGTAGAGAGGCAGCCTCAATAGATTGTGTTAGATTTACCATGGCATAACCTGCCCGGGGGGTGGGCATGGAGGTGGCATTCCCATCTATGAACCATGTAATGGGATGTGGGGAGATGTGTAGAAAGGGATTGAGAAAGAGGTCTAAAGCCTCCATGCAATTGTGTTCTAAGGGTCATGAGTGTTTGGGAATGAGAGTGGCTGGATTTAAGGTAAGGTCAAGGTTTGAAGGAAAACTGGGAATTCTCAATGAAAGTAAGGTAAATAAGTTGTAGGTGGGAAGGGGAGACAATTGACTTGGCCTTATGGCTGAGAAGGTCTAAAAGTTAGTTTAGAGCTTTCTTGTTCTAAAAGGGCAGCTGCCGCCAAGGCCCGTAAAGAGGGGCCCATTCTCAAGCTGTGGTGTCTAGTTGTTTAGAGAGGTTTGTAACCGGGGAGAAAATATCTCCTGCCTTTTGACCCAAAACCCCAACTGCCAATCCTTGGGTTTTAGTGACATATAGGATGAAAGGATGAGATAGGTTTGAGAGAGATAGAGCTGGGGCTGTGAGGAGAGCAGCTTTTAATCACTGGGAGGAGAGAATGAATGGGCTTTGTGGGGTCTAAAGGAATGGCAGGAACCCCTTTGGCTGCCCCATAAAGTGGCTTTGCTAGCATGCCAAAGTTAGGAATCCATAGGTGAAGATGCCCTGCAAGCCCCAAGAAGGAAAGGATTTCACCCTTTGTGGTAGGAGTAGGGAGTTCTGAAATTAGACTCTTGAACTGAAGGAGAGGAAATATGGGCCTTGCTGGGGGACACTCGACATCCCGTGGAGGCCAGGAAATTAAGGAGAGCAGCAGTGTGGGCCTGTGAATCCTCATAGGAGGGGCTACAAAGGAGGAGGTCGTCCACATATTGTATTAAGGTGCAAGAGGTTGGGAGAAGTTCAGATAAGTCTTGAGCTAAGGCCTGGCTGGAAAGTGGGGGCTATCCCAAAACCCCTGAGGTAGTACAGTCCCAGTAAGTTGTTGGGAACAGCGCATGTCAGGATCAGTCCTGTACTAAATGGTATGAGCTGCTAGGCTTTATAACCAGAAGGATGGGTGTATTAAAAGGTGAGTGGATAGGCTGGGGGAGATGAGAAGAAAGGAGTTTGTATGTGATGGATTTTAAGCCTATTAGGTGTTTGTTAGCGATGGAGGACTGTGGGACATCAGGGAGCAAAGAGGAGTTCTGCAACTTAACAAGGATAGGGGAATGGTGCGTAGCAATAGAGGGAGAAGTGTCTCCTACTACAGGATTAACCTTGTCCAAGGGGGAGGGGAAGGTGGAAGCCCCAGGGCCAGGTCTGGGTGCAGCAAGTAACAGGAGTATTGTAGCTGGAGTTAAAGTGTTTAGGGTAAGAGTAGCTTTGAATTTGAAAAGAATATTCCATCCCAGTAAGGGGGTTGAGCATTGAGGCATTATTAAAATTTGTGTGTTAATTGGGTGTGATGTAGGGTGTAGGAAAGAGACTGAGTGATCTGTGGGCAGTATTCTGCCTGCATATTCAGGAATGGTAGAATAAATGGCCCCTGTATTGTTTACAAAAGAGATTGGCTTACCTGCTACAAGGTGATTTACCCGGGGCTCACACGTGGTGATCTCCATGGGGGCTTTGGGCCCTGGGCATCATCAGTCCTCCTCCTGGGCAAAGCCTAGAAGCTCCAGTAGAGATGGACATGAAGCCAAAGGCTGTAGGTTGGGGACTGGGCCAATCCCTCTCTGGCAAGTGGCACAGTCAATCCCCCAGTGACCTGGCCATTTGTAGAGAGGACAGGGCCTGGTTAGGGGGCCTGGGGTTATGACAGGCCCATGCTGAGTGGCCCAGTTGACCGCATTTGAAGCAGTTTCTGGGTGGCTTGCCCCTTGAGGCAGCCAGCTTTGGGGTATGTGAGCCTCAGATGGCATTAGCCAGGAGCTGGTATTTGGCCTGATCTCTTTATAGTTTTTTGAATATCAGAGGCTGTTTGGGTAATGAAATGAGAGTATAAGAGGGCCATGCCTGCAGGGGAGTTTGGATCTATACATATGTATTCATGTAAAGCCTCAGAGAGGCAGCTTAGGAACTTGTTGGGATTTTCAGTGGATCTCTGTGTGATTTCTCTAAGCTTATCATAATTGACTGACTTGTGAGTAGCCTTTTGGAGGCCGTGAAGTAGGTGTGTGATCAGATTATCCTGGATATCCTGATCCCCATGGCCAGCCTGGTAGTCCCAATTTGGGTTCATGCAAGGAACAGCAATGGCTCCTACATGCCGCCTATTATCTTGAGCATGTACCTGAGCCGCCATCCAGACCTGCTCCCTGTACATGGACTTGGACAATTCCTTCTGTCCCAGTCACTTCACAGAAGGGTAATAAGAAGTGGAGCTGAGGTGGGGTTGTTACCTGATGAAGGGGGAAAAGGGGAGGAGTTGGGCTGAGGACGAGCATCTGGAGGTCAGGTGGGGGGAAGAGAGAGAAACGTGGAGGGCTGATGGATCAGGAGATTGATCTGAGTCTGGAAGGAGAGATGGAGCATGAGCTAGGAGAATTTGAGACATAAGATAGTTTTGACAGAGAGAACACGTTCAGAGATAGGAGAAGGCCTGAAAACAAAGGAATCTCTCTGTCTTGCCACTTCAGTGAGAGAGTGTCATCTTGTGGCCATTGGGATCCATTGTAATGAGGCATTCAAGTTCTAATGTCTCCCTGGAGGCCAAGAAATTGGCCAGGAGACGGCCCAAGGGCATAGAGCATGGAGGTTTGGATTGTGAGGATCCCGTGTAGAGGGTGAGAAAGGGTGCAGGAAGTGCTGGTAGAAGAAGAATGCCACCAAGGAGCGTCCTCCTTGGTGTGCATCTTCTTTCCAAGAAAAAAGCCACGACCAGGACCAGCTAATGAATCGTCCTTCAGTAGCTGGGGGGCACAAGAAAAGTTCCCTCAGCCAGATGCCTGGGCTTTGTAGAGACTGGAGTTGTAGAGAGTAGTTGTAGAAGTAGGCAGGACAGACCCACTGACTCACCCTGAATTGATGCCGGTGTTGGATGCATTGGTCTGAAAAAGCAAAAGTGGAGAGTCCCGGAGGCACCTGGTTTTGGCAGGTCTGGGAAGGGCCGCTGGGAGCCAATCAACCCAAGAGAGGGGATCAGCCAACGGTCCGGCCAAGACCCTTCCTGGGTTTCAGCACCACAGTGAAAAGAAAGTGAGCCGAGATGCCGGGTACCGTTCAAGCTTTATTAAAGGAAAAGAATCTGCTGGGCTGTGCCCAAAGTGGGGGGCAGCCAGAGCTGCCCTCAAAATGGAAGGCAGCAGCTAACCTAGGGTGGTGGGAGCTTATATTGGTATGTTGGCGCCAAGAGCTGGGTGATGTAATTTCGGGGTGGGGATTGAGTTAGGTCATGGGAATGGAGAGTTCTGCTCAGGTGGAAATGCTGAAAGCTTCGTTTTTTTCCGAAACCACAAGGCTTCTTGTAAAAGAGAATGGGGGAGGGGAGGGGAGGAGGTGGACGGCGCCATTTTGTACTCGGGCTTGTCTAAAATGGCGCTGGTTATGGTGCAGATCTATTGGTTTCGAGAACTAAAACCATCTACCCTCCACAGAGCTCGTTATCTACATTAAGGATGGCAAACTTTCTCTATTAAAGATCAAAGAGCAAATATTTTAGGCATTATAGAACAGTCTCCATCTCAAATACTGAACTCTGTTATTGCAGTGTGAAAGCAGTCATAGAAAAAATGTAAAGGATGAGTGTGACTGTGCCAGTAAAATTCTATTTATGGACACTGAAACTTAAGTTGCATATTTGCATGTGCCAAAAAGTATTATTCTTCTTTAAAGATATTTTTAACCATTTAAAATGTAAAAACATTCTTAGCTGGTATGCTGTACAAAAACAGTCTATGGCAGGATTTGGCCTAAGGGCTATAGTTTGCTTATCAGTGATCTACCTTATTAACATAACTTTGCTATTCTACTACGTTAATTAGCATAACATTACTGTTCCAGGAGGCACTTTCTCAGGAAGAGAAAGTTTGAAAATAATTTTATTTGCATTCCAGAAACTTCTGGAGTGAACTAGAATCCATCAACTCTTTAATAGACATATCAAATCTTCTGACCGTTCACACCCTAAGAATCTAAGACTCTTTAAACTCCTAGTCTCAAATTCTTCTTTGTTGCTGTAAGTATTTTTTAAAAAGTCTCTGTTTCCAAAAAGGAAAGAAACATTTTTTTTCCTTTTGTTTTTCTTAGAGGAGTTTCTTAAAACTTGCGATTATAAATCTTTTCTCTGTCTCTTTGATATATCAATGTGTATGAACTTTTTTTTAAGGCTAAATAAGATTCTTGCCAACATTACAGCCCAGTAATGTTTTTCTTACAGGCCTGGGGGCTATCTTTTGAAATGTAAACACCAAGAAAGATAAGGCCCCTATCTCTCCGTCACCGTCACCGTGGGCGTTTAGCTTAGAGACCTTGTCTCAAGCTTGTGGCTTGTCAAAAAAGAAGTTTCCTTTTTCTTAGAATAAAGGAATTATCTAACACAGATGGCTATCCCATTTACCAGATGAACATATATTTAACTGTGAAAGAATATGTAGCAAACAGTGCTAAGTCCTCTTACATGAAAACAAGTTACCATTAATTTTAAAAACGTGTATGTAAGGAATTGTATCTGTGCCTATATAAAAGGCTGAAATTTTGTTCTTTATAATCTCATCAGCACCTTGTCTGCAATGCATGTCACAGTATGACAGTGTTGATTCTCTAATAAATATTTCTTTCTTTCTTTTCTTCATTTGTGGAAATAATTTTCTAAGTTGGCCAAATGTTTTAATTTTTATATTTTCCCCCAGTGTTGTGTTCACCAGTCCCAGACTATCATATTATGATTCTTACCAATCATAATCCAACAACTCCTCCCTTCCATTAAAAGACCATTAATAAACCACACATCAAATTCTCAGTGACTATCACCGGGTCTTGTCGTTCCTCCTGAGAGATACTATATCAGACTCTGTCTTGATAGCGTTCTCCAGTATCAGGGCAAGCAAAAAACCCAGGTCCATCTAATCAATAGGTAAGTATGGTGAGATTTAGGGACCTAGATTTTAACATTTGTTCTCTTTTTCAACAGTTTTATTGAGATATAATTAATGTACTCTACCATTCACCATTTTAATTGTACAGTTCAGGTTTGTTTTTTGTTTTTTGGGTTTTTTTTGGTATATTCACAGAGTTTTACAAGCATCATAACAATCTAAATTTAGATTTTTATCATTTAAAAAAAAAAACCCTCTACCCATTAGCAGTCACTCCCCATTTACATCACTAAACCCAGCAGCCCCTAGGCAACTATTAAACTACTCTTAGAATCTATAGATGTTTATTCTGGACATTGCATATTAACATAGCCTTTTGTGACTTGCTTCTTTCACCTAGTGTAATAAATTCAAGATTCATCTATCTTGTGATGTGCATCTGTATTTCATTCTTTGTATTGCAGAATAATATTTCATGGAATAGATATGCTATATTTTATTTATCTATTCATCAGTAGATGGATATTTGAGTTGCTATACTTTTGGGCTGTTATCAGTAATGCTGCTTTAATATTCATGTACACATTTTTGTATAAATATGTTTTAAAATAATATAGGTGCATACCTAAGAGTGTAACTCTTGGGACATATGGTAACTATATATTTAAATGTTTGATGAACTGTCAAACTGCTTTCCACAGCAACTACACCAGCTTATACATATTTCCATCAGCAATGAATGAAAGTTCCAGTTTCTCTACTACCTCACCAACACTTGCTATTGTCTTTTTAAAAAAATTATAGCCATCCTAGTAGGTGTGAAGGGATATCTCATTGTGGTTTTGATTTGAATTTCCCTAATAACTAATAATGTTCAGTATTCTTCCATTTGTTTTCTGGCCAAGTGCATATCTTCATTGGAGGAATACCTACTCACATACACTGTTAAGTTTTAATAAGGGCACTTCTGTTTTTTTATTCTGGACTTGTAAGTGTACTTTATATATTTTATGTATTAGGCCCTTAGACATTATTTGAAAATATTTATGCATATTCTGTGGTTGTCTCTTCATACTTAGATGGTATTGTCTGAATCACAAAAGATTTTAATTTTAAAGAAGTACAGTTTTATTTGTTATTTCTTTCGTTACTGCAGTTTTAATGTCTTATCTAGGAAACCATTGTTTAACTCAAGGTCATCATTTGCTCTTATATTTTCTTCTAAAAGTTTTAGAGTTTTAGCTCTTAAAGTTTAGGTCTATGATCCATGTTGAACTAATCTCAAAGCATGGTATAAGGAAGGTGTCCAATTTCTTTCTTTTGCACATGGGTATCCAGTTGTTCCAACACCATTTATTGAAAAGACTATTCTTTCCCCATTAAATTATCTTGACATTCTTGTTTAATATGAATGATCAAATGTAAGAATTTGTTTCCAAAAAAAAAAAAAAAAAAAAGAATTTGTTTCCAGACTGTTGATTCTATTACATTGATCTGTGTATCTATCTGATATAGATTGTGTCCCCCAAGTTTTATGTAAGTGGCTTGATCCTCCCCCCCTCCGTGACTATTAAGAGGATAGGATATCCTATTATGGTAGTTCAAAGGAGGGGCCTTAAGGAGGTGATTAGATTCTAAGGACCATGCTTAGTGAATGGATTAGGAATAGTGGTCACAGGCATGGAATTGAGGGAGTTAAAAAGAAAGCAGTGAGATTCTCTGTCTCTCTCTGCTCCACCATTTTCTGCCATGTGAGACCCCTGCATTGGCATAAAGCCACCACTAAAGAAGACCCTCACCAGATGTGTTCCCTGGACTTTGGACTTCCCAGTCTTCATAATTGTAAGGAATACTTTTTGTTTCCTTTACAAATTGCCTGTTCTGTGTATTTTGTTATGAGGAAGAGAAATGGACTAATACAGAAACTAATACAGAAAATTGGTAGCAGAGAAGTAGAGTGTTGCTTATAAGAAATACTTGAAAATGTGGAAGTGGCTTTGGAACTGGATGTTGAGAAGAGGCTGGAAGAATTTGGAGGAGCAGGCTAGAAAAATCCTAGATGTTAGAGGGAGTTTGAAGATAAGAAAACTAGGGAAAGTTTGGAACATTTTAGAGACTGAATAACTGGTGGTGACCAGAATGCTTATGGAAATGTGGATTGTAAAGACAATTCTAAGGAGGTCTGAGATAAAAATGAGATGGGACATATTGGAAACCAGAGCAAAGATCACCCTTGCTATAAACTTGCAGTGAATTTCACAGCATTCTCTTCATGCTCAAAAGCTTTATGGAATGTGGGACTTAAAGATGCTGAACCAGGGTATTTGGCAGAAGAAATTTCTAAGCAGCATAGCATTCAGGAAGCTGCATGGCTACATACAAAAGCCTATGCTGACATGTCAGCAAAAGCATGACATAAAGCCAGAATATATAATTAAAAGAGAAGCAGAGCATAAAGATTTGGAAAATTTGCAGCCTGGCCATGTGGCAGAGAAGCAGAGATCATTTTCAGGAGAAAAGTACAATGGTGCTAAGAAGATAAGTACAAAAGAAAGGAATTATCAAGAGAAGGGGGGGAAAGGCCCTGAAGACATTGCAGAAGCCTCTGGGGCCAAACCTTCCCTTTCCGGCCCAGAGAACTAGGAAGACAGAACCGTCTCAGGAAACATGCCTGAGGCACCCTCCATGAGCTTGCTGCCCTGGGACACCTCAGGAAGCTGCTTCCGGCAACAGCACCCGAGCTGGTTTAGCTGCTCCAGCCATGGCTAAATTGGCCCCAGGTGTGGCTGGACCTGAAGCACTGGCAGCATCCATGTGGTGTTAAGTTTGCAGGCTCACAGAATGCCAGAATTGTGGAGGCTTGGGAGCCACCACCCCAATTTCAAAGATGTATGGAAAAGCCTGGGGACCCAGAAAGAGATCTGTCATAAGGGCAGAGTCACTGCAGACAACCTTTGCTAGAGCAATACCAACAGGAAATGTGGGATCAAAGTTGCAGCAGAAAAACCCCACTAAGGTCATGCCTATTGGATCTGTGGGAGTGGGACCACCATGAAGACCACAGAATTGTGGAGCTACCAGCATGCAATGCCAGCCTGCAAGAGCTGAAGCATGGCTTCAGACCTGGAAAGCTGTAGAAGGAGAGTTGCCTGAGGACTTGAGGATCCAACCCGCAGCATGCAGAGGATGTCGAACATGGAGTAGAGGTACATGATTCACCAGCTTTAAGATTCAATGCCTGCCCTAATGGGTTTTGGACTTGCTTAGGATGTGTTACCCCTTTCTTTGAGGCTATTTCTCCCTTTTTGAGTGGGAATATGTACCCTATGCTTGTCCCACCATTGTATCTGGGAAGTAGATAACTTGTGTTGTTTTCACAAATGGGATTTTGAACTTTGGACTTTTGAGTTGAAACAAGACTTTGGGGATAGAATGAATGTATTTACCTGTGAGAAGGACATAAATTTTGGGGGGTTGGGGCAGAATGTTATTGACTGTGTCCATCAAGTTTTATGTATTAGCTTGATCTCTACTGTGATTGCTAGAAGGGTGGGAAATGCTATTATGGTAATTGAAAGGTGGGGCTTTGAGGAGGTGATGAGATTCTGAGGATTATGCCTAGTGAATGGACTAATAATGGTGGTCATAAGCACAGTCCTGAGGGCTTTAAAAGGAGAGCAATGAGACTCTCTCTGTCTCTGCTCCACCATTTTCTGCCATGTGAGACCTCTGCATTGCCATGAAGCCACCACCAAAGAAGACAACTTAGGACTTCCTAGCCTCTGAAACAGCAAGCAACAAATTTAATTTTCTTTATAAAGTATCCAGTCCTGTATATTTTGTTATGTGCAACAGAAATGAGCTAATGCATTATCCTTATGCCAGTAGCAGCACACTATTTTGATTATGTGACTTTGAACTAAATTTTGCACTCAGGAAATATGAGTCCTCCTGCTTTGCTCTTATTTTAAGACTGTTTTGAATTTTCCAAGTCCCTTGCATTCTTACATAAATTTTAAGATCAGCTTACCAATTTCTGAAGAAAAAAGGAGGCCAGCTTGAATTTATAGGGGTTGTATTGAATCTGTATATCAATTTGAGGAGTACTGTTATGTGACCAATATTAAGTCTTCTAACATATAAACATGCAATATCCTTTAATTTATTTAGGTCTTCATTAATTTTTTACAGTCAAGTTTTATAATTTTTAAAGTATAAGTTTTCCAATTCTCTTAGTAAATATATTTCTAATTATTTTATTCCTTATGATGCCATTATAAATTGTTGCTAAATTTCATTATCAAATTGTTCATAGTTACAAAATACAATTAATTTTTGTATGTTGATCTTTATCCTGCAAAGTTGCTCAGTTCATTTATTAGTTCTAAAAGTTCTTCATTGGATTCCTTAGGATTTTCTATATAAATTAATATAATTTGCAGCCACATAGTTTCACTTCTGCCTTTCCAGTTGGGATGTCTTTTATTTCTTTTTCTTGCCCAATCACCCATTCTAGAACTTCCAGTACAATATTGAATAAAAACTGGCAAGAGGAGATATTCTTGTATTTTCTGATCTTAACTGAATAGTATTCAGTTATTTACAATTAAGTAGAAGGCTAACTCTGGGGTTTTGTAGATGTTTGTAATCGGATTAAGAAAGTTTTCTTCTATTCCTTGATCGTTGTGCTTTTTATTTTTGTGTTCATAAAGAGGTATTAGATTTTTGTCAATTTTTTTCTTTGTCTATTGAGATTATCATACAATTTTTGTCATTTATTCTACTGTATTAATTATATCATCTGCTTTTCTGATGTTAAATGAACATCATGTTCCTGAAATATATCCTACTTGATGATGGTGCATATCCATTGTATATGTTGCTGAATTCAGTTTGCTAATATTTTGCTGAGCTCTTTTGTCTCTATATTCTTAATAGGTATTATTCTATAGTCATTTTTCCTGTGACTTAAATGCCATACATTGTCAGTGTTCTTACTAAGAGCAGATTTTCTAAAGTATGTATTTCTCCTTTTGCTGCATGCTTTTAGGACAATTTCTAGAGTTTAAATGGTGGTTGTTGTTGTTGTTGTTTTAATGATTTTCACCAGTTTTTATTGTTTTGTTCTTTGTCTGTGGAGTTTGTCATACTGCATTTCCAGAAGTTAAAATTTGCAAACTATACATGTGACAAAGGATTAATATCCAAGATACACAAGGAACTCAATTTAACAGGAAAAAAACAAATAATCTGATTTCAAAATGGGCAAATGAGCTCAATAGACATTTCTCAAAAGAAGACATACAATGGCCAAAAGGTACATGAAAAATGCTCAACATCACTAATCGTGATGGAAATGCAAGTCAAAACCACATTGACATATCATCGCTCCCCAGTTAGACTGGCTGTTATCTAAAAGACAGAGAATAACAAATGCTGGTGAGGATTTGGAGAAAGGGGAACCCTTATACACTCTTGGTGGGACTGTACACCCACATTAGTGCAACCATTATGCTAAATAACTGCCATATGATCCAGCAATCCCACTACTGGGTATACATACAAAGGAATGGAAATCATCATGTCCAAGGGATAACTGCACTGCTATGTTTATTGCAGTTCTATTTACAATAGCCAAGATATGGAATGAAACTCAGTGTCCGTGAACGGATGGCTGGATAAGGAAAATGTGGTATATATATATATATATATATATATATATATATATATACAGTGAAATAGTATCCAGCCATAAAAAGCATGAAATTCTCCGATTTTCAGCAACACAGATGGAGAAAATTATATTAAGTGAAATAAGCCAGGCACAGAAAGAGAAATTCCACATGTCCTCACTCACAAATGGCAGCTAAAATAATAAACAGGAAGGAAAGAAAAAAAGATAAACAGGAGGGAAAAAATAATAAAAAAATAATTAGAAAGGTAGGAAGGGAGGAAAGAAAGCATGAAAGTAAGAAAACAAGAAAGAAAGAAACAACAATAACAATAATATGCTGAACTTTCAGAAGGAAATAACAAGACTGTGGTTACTAGAGGTGGGAAGGGAGGAGGAGCAGGGGGAGTTAGGGAGAAACTGGTTAAGGGTCACAAAGAATGATTATGTTTTGTAATGATGAGTATACTTAGTATCTTGATTTGATAACTACATATTGTACACAGGTACTGGTATCCAACTCTGTACCCCACAAATATGTATCATAAATTATGTTGCAATAAATAAATACATGCATGGCACATCAAGATTTTTGTGCTCTGTGTTTTTATGCTAACCATGGTGTTGAAATTTTCAACTATAATTTTTTGTATAGTCATGTAACATTGGGCAGAAATGACAACATTTTTAATTTCACATTTCATAACTTTACATTTTGAAATTTATCTGGATAGTTCAGAGTGCATAGCCGAATTGTTAAAGTGGGAGGTCTACAAGAGCCATTTAAGCAACCTCTGACAATTACAGATAAGGGTTTTTTGTTATGTTTCTATTTGGTATTGTATACTCTGCTATCTTTAACTATATATTACAAAATCTCAGCTATAACTTAAATTTATTGGTAATTTGTGCAATCAATGAAATGCTTATATTGTAAGGAAATCAAATGAGCATAACAAAAATACTGGTCAGAACACTTTCAAGTAGGCTCATAAATCAAACCAGACTTGTTGGTTTAATCTTAATTTTTAAAACTGTCTGGATGAGATGTTGCCTAATATCAAAAATTTTATATTAATTTATATAGTTCTTAATACTTTAAATTGGAAAATCCTAATTTAAATAGTAGTCTATGAGCTAATTAGAAGTATTGAAATTTTATTTTTAACAAAACATCTCTCCATATTACTTTTAAGTCAGGATTAATTTGGAATCATACCAAATCAAGAGGCTCATTACTTTATGTTGCACCAGTTTTATAAGTTTCCTTCCTGTATATCATATTATCAGACTAACCCTCAACCCGTAATTATCTTTTGGAATCTAATTAAAATGTAATTAATTTTATGTACCACCTGTTTTGTAGTTCTGTAATGAAAAGGGCTATCAGGTCAGACTCATATATAGTTTGATATTTTAGTATCTAAATTATACTACTACCTCCACTTCCCTTTAGAGCATTAACTTTGACAATAATTAGTAAAAGCATTAATAATGACTTCCAGAGAAATGCACACAATTTCCATGTAAACTGGATAATGGAAGAGACAAAAGGGCTCTGCTAATCATCTTTAGCTTTGCAACACTGATCGAAAATCTATAATTAAAAAATGTTCTGTTCAGCAATAGCAAACCATTTGCTCTTGCCATTTTTTATATTTCAAATAAAATCATAATTTTGAATGTATTCCTGAATGGTTACATTTGTAATGCTATATTTAATAATATCAAAAGATTAAAATTTTTCTGAAAACATATTAGAAAGACATTGGTTCTGAGATAACTTTTTATTTAACAAACTACCTTCTTCATGAAGGTCAAAATTCTGTCAACGTGGGCCAATCCCGTGGTGCACTCGGGAGAGTGCAGCGCTGGGAGTGCAGCGACGCTCCCGCCGCGGGTTCGGATCCTATATAGGAATGGCCGGTGTGCTCACTGGCTGAGTGCCGGTCACGAAAAAGACAAAAATAAAATAAAAAAATTAAAAATAAATAAAATGGAAATTGCTTAGTTTCTCTGGGTTTTACTCTACACTGGTAAAAAATGGAGCATGTGGACTTTAGATACTGTTTAAGTGACAGGCAGTTTCTAATTCGCAAACTACTTGTCATAAATAGATTATCAGAACTTTGCAAAATGATAATGTAATCCAATTTCTTAATTTTACTGTTTAAGAGAATGAGGCTCAGAGGGTGGATTTGATATGCCCATAGTTCCACTGTGGTCGATAGAGCCATTTCCGGAAACAAGCTTGAAATATTTTGCCTACATTGTAAACTACTTTTGTAGGTTCAATTAGAAAACATAGCTTGAGATACTTTTCTTTATATTTCTTTCCCAAGTCAGTGCTCCAAAATCCTAACACCCTGCATTTTGAATGATATGAGCATTCATCTTACATTGATATTATAAAGTTCATCTGCACCTGCAAGTCTATGGCTATTGTTCAGCTCTATTATATGATCTCCAAACTATATATTAGGATTTGTTTTGCCTGGACAATCTGAATAGTCTATTAAGAAAACCTGAATTTAATTAATAATTGTAAAATCCTCTGTTTTCTTTCTTTGTCTAGAAATGATTTTTACCATGTTCTCATTTCTCTTTAGACAAATACAAGATATTGGTATCTGCTTTTCTCAGATTATTTGTCATGGTTATTATAGGATCTTTGTTTCATATTGTAGGACCTTTGTTTCTTTTTGTGGACATAAATTGGGAGCATCATTTAAAAAATTCTATTGGTGGCTAAGGTATATAGTAATGCTTTTTATTTTAGTTTTTGAAGATTCAAATGATTACTTGAAAGGGGTAAGTCAATGGGGAGGGGGCAAGGGGTCATGTGCAAAAGAACAAAATAAATATTTTGATTTTGTGATTCTAAAAAAAAAAAAAAAAAAAAAGAAAGGGGTAAGTCAATGATTTTTGCTTCCTTTTCTTGTATCCATCTTTTACTAAAATACATATCTGGAGAACACAAAGGCTTTACTCCAATGTTGTTTTTAGACAGCAAAGTCAATGAAGCATATTCATTCATTCTTTCAAAATGTATTGGATATCTGTATTCTATGAGCTGGTAGGGAGTTTAGGAATTATAAGGAATCACTGCCTTGAGGAAACTAACTATACATTAAGAAAAAATGATGTATAAAAACTATTTAATTTTATTGAGACTATTTTGAAGAATGAATGAGTAGAAAATGAGAATTTGTGTTATCTGAAAACCCTCATTATACAACTTAATAGTTAATACTTACTGAAGATTTATTAAGTGTCAGGTGGCTTGCCTAAATTAATTAACATAGTTTATCTTTATAAAACCATATGAAGTAGTAGTATTTTTATCCTTGATTTACACTTGGGAAAATGAAAACAGAAAGGAATCAAGCAATTTTCCACTAGTCACAGAATGATGGTGCTGTGTTTGAGATATGAGTCTTCCATACTGCCTTTCAGAGCCTTTTACAGTCATTATCATATTTGACTCTTGCAAACCTGGAAAGCAGGTGTTTTAAAAATACAAACTTTTGAACGAATAAACAGCATATCAGAATACCAGTGATTGCTGAAAATCTCTAGGTTACTGGGTCATCCAGAACTTGACTCTAAATCTTCTGACTACAAATGTTGTGATATCATCTAGGTGTGAATAATCGTTCTCACCTTGTATATCTTATCTAATCTATTCAGTTACTGACACTTCCTTGAAACATACCGCTACTTTCTACACAAAAACTATAACATATCAGAGATACCTGTGCAATTCAAATGCCCTCTCTTCAAGCTGTGTACAAGGGTCTGGCAAGTGAAGAGTCTGAGGAATTCCTGTGAGGCTCCGGTGGTGGATTTTACAGGAAATACCCTAATTAGTCAGGACTTCACATCTTGACCACATAGAATTATTGTAAAAGCATGAGTCCTTTTGTGTCTGTGAGAACCTCCAGAAAGTAATGTCTTGGAGAGAGTTTAGGGCTGATGTGGTGGTTAGATGATCCATTTGCTTCATTGAGTTGTATTTTATTATTATAACTAAAATGTTTAAAAACATTCTACGTGGGGAACTTTGTCCAAAGTAAGTTTCAAGAGTACGTTTACCAATATGTAAATAGATGGGAACAGAATTGCTTTGGTCAAGATGTTAGAGAAGTGCTATTTCTACCACATTCATATATTTTACATTCAAATGCACATTACAATTCCTAGATGAATAATAGTTTGATTGATTCTTATTTTATCATTAAAATTATCAGTAATTTAAGTTCACAAAGGACTGATAATAAAGATCTAATTTTGATGTTTTATCAATACCTATATATTGACATTCTGACTTGATTTTGTTTTCCTGAAATTTGCCACAATATTAATTCAGATACCTAAGGCATTTATAAGTGTTCTTTACCAAATATTTGTAGTTATCCCCTGAAATGTATTTATATAATAACTCAGTTCTCACTTTTATATTGTGAATATTAAGATATATATATATCCTAATATAGGTAATAGAGTGGAATAGCTCTGAATTCAAACTTCTTTTGTGTTCCATATATTAGTTTGTGGCACTGGAACAAAAGATAAATGTATGTATTGAATATTTACCATGTAACAAGAAGTTTGTTATGTACTTTACATATCCTATATTTCTTCCTTAATATAATTTTTAATGCAAGTATTATTTATCTTATTGTATATCTGATGAAGATATGGTTTGCCATAAAATCAGCAGTAGGACAATTTGGGATTTAGTCTACATCTGAGTTACTCTAGAAATTTTTCATTATTTAACATATATATAGCAGTTACTTAACTTTATAAAATCTTCTTCTGTAGAAACAGAACTTGTCACAAGATTAAGCAGATTTAATAAATTAACACATGCTAATGTGCTGTATAGGTAATGTGGGTTCAACAAATGATGCCTTCTCCATCTTCTTCATCTTCTCTCTTGTTTGTGCCTCCACCTTTTAAAATATTTATGGCCAATACCTAAGTTAATAAAATTTAAAAATATTTAACGTATATCTAAAACCAAGACATTGTAAAAAGTAAGTGTATAGATGACAAGAGGTGTTTAACTGTCAGTATCCAAAACAATAAAGCCTGATCTCTGGTATTTCCAGTATTAAGAATAATAATATTAAATAATAATAACCATATACATATATGATAATGACCATATGCATATATCAATTTAAAAAAACACTTTTTTTCTTTTCATTTTAACTTTTGAATGACAAAGAAAATGTGAATATGACCCCTTTCCCACTGCATAGTAAGTTTTAGTGTTACAGAGTAAGGACTTTGAAAAACATGTCTTTGGACATACTAACTAAACTACAGAGAATCTGTAAATAAATTTAAAGATAGAAAAGAATGTTTCATTTAGTGAAACATCACGACTGGTACCTTTTTTCTTACTTCCTTTCCTTTAATGTCAGTTTCTCAAGCTAAAATCACTATTGTAAATAAGTTTACTGGAATGCTATCTCATTTTTATAAAACAATGCATTAGAGTTAATTTTGTAAGGGCTTTCTCTTCTATTAAGAAGGGCTATACATATTTTCATTTTATTCTATAGCAAAAAGGTTTGCACAGTGGCAAGATTTAAGACAAATACCAGTAATCTTTTTGGTTTGTCAGAATTTATTTTGCTCAAGCAATTTCTAGAATTGCTTTTGTGGGTTCATATTTCATTTTAATTGGGACAAAATGAGCAATGTCAGGTGAGATACTGATTGCTTTTTAAATTTGCTGACAGGAGGGCCGAGCCCGTGGCGCACTTGGTAGAGTGCTGCGCTGGCAGCACGGCGACGCTCCCGCCGCGGGTTCGGATCCTATATAGGACTGACCGGTGCACTCACTGGCTGAGTGCCGGTCACGAAAAAACGACAAAAAATAAAAATAAAAAAATAAAAATAAATTTGCTGACAGGAAAATATATCTTATTAGATAATTACAGGATTTACTTTTTGAATGGACTTGTGTCTTGAATAAAGCATTTAAAATATATTGACTGAATATTAAATATCTATCAAGAACTTATGTATAACATCTCACTTTAATTAAAATATTTCTAATTTTGCATGAAACAACCAAAATTTTAATTGGTTTCTCTCAATCATTGTTCATGTGTTTTATTTTCAGTAACATCATTAAGAGACAGCTGTTCTCATTCAATTAATCTACTTCTAGGAAAACATACATGATTAACCTAGGAAACTAAATAAAAAAAAAACTTCTGAAATTTACATTTCTGGCACTCGATTAAAAGCAATTTATTCTGTATTGTAACTGATTTCTACATATGTTTTCAAAGAAATATTATATGGTATAAAGCTATCATTCCCTTGAATTAGGTTAAAACCTATGACTAATATGATCACAAAAGTCAACCTTTTTAAATTTTACTCCTAAGAAAGATGATTATGCACTTTAAAATACATTATAAGAATAGATCTCATGTTAAAGGTTCTTACCACAAACACAAACAAAAAAAAAAAAAAAACACAAACAAAAAGGAAATTTTGTAGGTGATGATGGATATGCTTTGCACATTGATTGTGCTGGTACCATGAGTGTATGCATATGTCCAGACTCATCAAAATGTATACATTAAATATGTGTATTTTTTGTATATCAATTGTACCTCAATAAATCTTAAAAAAAAAGAAAAGTTTATCAATGACATATGTCAAGGTCAGTCCCTCAGGAGACATTTATAGTGGTCTACAGGGCAGTGGGATGGGTTATGTTGGACATGTTAATGAATGAGTAACTGCCTTTATTTCTTGATACACTGGCATATTCCTATCTCTATATTCACTATTTTGTTTATCAGATAATTTTGAATGTTTAAGAAGATTCTCAGCTGTTCTGTACTGCAAATTTTCACAGACTAACCTGCAGAAAACAAGGCTTCTTCACTGCACTTCTTCTATGAGAATTAAAGTATCACCAACAAGAAGCTAACAATTTAAAGACCTTATTTTGGTCAAATAATCCTTTTTTATTTTTCTGTAAAATGCTACACGTATCATGAAATTTTTTGAAGATTTATACTTAACTACGGTTTCTATGCTTCACTTTTCTTCTCTACCTGTGTAAAATTGAAGCTTCTAGCACATGAACTTTACCAAGAAGGTAGCATTGGAACTATATTACTCTGGAGGGAAAACTGCCTATACAGATATAGATGGTGATGCATAGACAATAAAATAACTGATGGCCACAGTATGAGAGCAAATTGTCCCTACCTATACTCAGAGACACATCATATACTGTTATGCCTAAACTCTCATGGTGGTGGAATTATGAACTAAATGCTGTAGTTCCTTTTTTTTATTTCTTATTATATGCAATATTTACCTTCCATAACCCATCAGTAACCAAACATACTTTCCTTATTCATGTGCCTGATTCCTCTCCACAAATATCAATCTCTTTATGGACAGTTATTTTATTTATTTTTTATTGGTTATGAATATTCGTGGGGTACAAAGCTGATTGTCACCACTAGTGCCCAAAATGTAATGGCCAGATCCATACTGGCAGCATGCCCAATACCAAAAATTGTGATTATACCCCATGTCCTCCACCCAATTACCCCTGACTTCCCTCCCTATTTCCCTTTCCCCCACTCCACTTTGTATCCCTAGGTATGCTCTCTCCCTCTGCAAGTCCAACACATCACTGTGGTCTTTCTTTCTTTCCTTCTTTCTCTCTTAGTTCCCACTTATCAGTGAGTACATGCAGTATTTATCCTCTGTGCTTTGCTTATTTCACTCAACATAAGTTTCTCCAAGCTCATCAATGTTATTGCAAATGGGAGAATTTCATTCTTTTTATGGCAGAGTAGTCCGTTGTGAATATATACCACATTTTCCTTATCCAATCATCCATCAATGGACGTTTAGGTTGGTTCCATATGTTGGCCATTGTGAACAGAGTTGCAATGAAAATGGGAGTGCGGGTATCCCTTCAACATGATGATTTCCATTCCTTTGGGTATATACCCAGAAGTGGGATTGCTGGATCATATGGAAGATCTATCTGTACTTGTTTAAGAAACCTCCATACTGTTTTCCATAGTGGTTGTACCAATTTACAGTCCCACCAACAGTGTGGGAGGGTTTCCTTTCTCCACATCCTTGCCAGAATGTGTTATTCTACATCTTTTTGATTATAGCCAGTCTAACTGGGGTGAGGTAGTAGCTCAATGTGGTTTTAATTTGCATTTCCCTGATGACTAGTGATGTTGAGCATTTTCTCGTGTACCTTTTAACCATTTGTATGTATTCCTTTGAAAAATGTCTATTCAGTTCCTTTGCCCATTTTTAAATTGGGTTATTTCTTTTTTTTACTGTGTAATTACTTGAGTTCCTTGTATATCATGGATATTAATCCCTTGTCGGATGCACAGTTAGCAAAAATTTTCTCCCACTCTGTAAGTTGTCATTTCATTCTGTTGATTATTTCCTTTGCTGTGCAGAAGACTTTTAGTTTGATATATTCCCATTTGTTTATTTTTTCTTTTGTTGCTTGTGTTTTTGGGCTTATGTTCATAAAGTCTGTGCCCAGACTTAGTTCCTGAAGTGTTTCACCTATGTTTTCTTATACTATTTACAGTTAATATTATAAGAAATAATAGTAATTTTATAGTTTCAGGTCTTGTATTTAAGTCTTTAATCCATTTTGACATAATTTTAGTATATGGTGAAAAGTGCATGTCTAGTTACATTCTTTTGCATATGTATATCCAATTTTCCCAGCAGCACTTATTGAAGAAGCAGAATTTTCCCCAATGTATGTTTTTGTTGCCTTTGTCAAATATCAGATGGCTGTAAGCTTGAAGGGTGATTTCTGGGTTCTTTATTCTGCCTCACTGGTTTGACGGTCTATATTTATGCCAATACCATGCTGTTTTCGTTAATATAGCTTTGTAGTGTAATTTGAAGTCAGGTAGTGTTATGCCTCCAGCTTTGTATTTTGCTCAGGATTTCTTTGACTATTTGGGGATTTTTGATGTTCCATATAAATGTTGAGATTGACTTTTCCATTTCTGTGAAAAATGTCATTGGTATTTTGATTGGGATGGCATTGAATCTGTAGATTGCTTTGAGTAGTATAGACATTTTCACAGTGTTAATTCTTCCAATCCCATGAAATGTCTTTCCATCATTGGTGTCTTCTTTAATTTATTTCAGTAATGGTTTGCAGTTCTCACTGTAGACATCTTTCATTTCCTTGGTTAAATTTATTCCTAGGTATTTTATTTTTTGTGTGACTTTTATAAATGGGCTTATTTTCTTGATTTCTCTTTCTGCTGGCTCATTACTGAGAATATAAAAGCAACTGATTGTGAGGCATTTATTTAGCATTCTGCAATGTTACTGGAATTATTAACCAGATCTAGGAGTTTTTTGATAGAGTCTTTATGTTTTTCTATTTATAGGATCATGTCATTTGCAAATAAAGAAAGTTTGCCTTCATTTTTTCTGATCTGGATGCCCTTCATTTCTTTCTCTTGTCTGATTTCCCTGACTAGTACCTCCAGTACTGTGTTAATAGAAGTGGTGAGAGTGGGCATCCTTGTCTTGTTCCTGTTATTAGAATGATACTGGTAGTGGTCTTGCCATAGATGGCTTTTATTGTGTTAAGATACTTTCCTTCTATACCTAATTTGTTGAGAGTCTTCATCATGAAGGGATGTTGAATTTTGTCAAATGCTTTTTTAGTATATACTGAAATAATTACATGGTTTTTGTCCTTGATTGTGCTGATGTGATATATCACATTTATTGATTTTTATATCTTGAACCATCCTTGCGTCCCTGGGATGAATCACACTTGATCATGGTGTATAGTTTTTTTGAGTATTGCTGTATTCTGATTGCTAATATTTTGTTGAGGATTTTTACATCTATTTTCATCAAGGATATTGGCCTGTAATATTCTTAGTTGTGTCGTTATCTGGTTTTGGTATTAGAGTTATGCTGGCCTCATAGAATGAGTTTGGGAGAATGGCTTCTGTTTCAATTTTTTGGAATATTTTGAGGGGAGCTGGTATTAATTGCTCTTTAAATTTTGGTAGAGTTCAGCTGTAAAACCATCCAGATCTGGGCTTTTCTTAGTTGGAAGATTGCTGATTATTGCTTCATTCTCATTGCTTGTAACTGGTCTGTTCAGGCTTTCTATCTCTTCTTGGTTCAGTCTGAGTAAGTTGATGAGTCCAGATAATTAACTATATCTTCTACATTTTCATATTTGTTGTCATACAGTTGTTTATAATAGTCTCTAATGATTCTTCATATTTCTGTGGTATTGCTTGTAATGTTTCCCTTTTCATTTCTGATTTTTGTTATTTGGGTCTTTTCTTTTCGGGTTTTTTGTTTGTTTGTTTGTTTGTTGACCTAGCTAATGATTTGTCTATTTGATTTATCTTATTGAAAAACCAACTTTTTATTTTGTTGAGCTTTTCTGTTGTTTTTTGTTTGTCTATTTCATTTAGTTCTGCTCTGATCTTAATTATTTATTTCCATCTACTACCTTTAGGATTGGATTGCTGTTGTTTTTCAAGTTCTTTGAGGCATAGTGTTAGGTCGTTTATTTGAAGTGTTTCTATTCTTTTGATGTAAGTGTTTATTGAAATAAATTTGCCTCTCACTACTGTTTTTGTAGTATCCCATAGGTTTTGGTATGATTTATCTTTATTTTCATTAGTTTCAGGAAATTTCTTGATTTCCTGTTTAATTTCTTCTTGGACCCATATGTCATTTAGGAGCCTATTTTTAGTTTCCATGTATTTGTATCGTTTCGAGGGTTTTGCTTGTAATTTCTTTTCAGTTTTAGTCCATTGTGGTCTGAAAAGATACTTGGAATTATTTCAGTTTTTAAAAATTTGCTAAGACTAGATTTTTGGCCCAATATGAGGTCTATCCTGGAGAATGTTCCATGTGCTGGTGAGAAGAAAGTATATTCTTTAGTTGTTGGGTGAAATGTTCTGTATACATCTGCCAGGTTCAGTTGGTCTAACGTGTCATTTATATTTTGTGCCTCTTTGTTGGTTTGTTGCCTGGAAAATCTGTCCCATACTGAGAGAGGGGTGTTCATGTCACACACTATTAATGTTTTAGGGCCTATTTCATTCTTTAGGTCAAAGAGTGTTTGCTTTATGTATCTGGATGCTCCAGTATTGGGTGTATACATATTTATGATTGTTATGTCTTCTAGCTGGATATATCTTTTTATCATTGTATAGTGGCCTTCTTTGTCTCTTTTTATGTTTTTTGGTTTAAAGTCTATTTTATCTGATATAAGAATAGCTACTACTGCTCATTTTTGGTTTCCATTTGCAAGGTATATCTTTTTCCAACCCTTCACTTTTAGTCTGTATGTGTCCCTACAGGTGAAATAGGTCTCTTGAACATAGCATATACTTGGGTCAAGATTTTTAATCCAATCAGTCCATCTATTTTGAGTGGGGAGTTTAATCCATTCACATTTAGGGTAGTTATTGACAGTTATTGTTTAATTCCTGTTATTTAATTGCTTTTTATTTAGATGTTTTAAGTATCTTTTGATCATTACTTCCTCTATTTCTCTTCTTCAATGTTAGTTGGAAATTTGAGCTGGCATGATTTACCTTCTTTCTCTTTTTCACTGGCATTTTTGTTTTAACAGCAGGTTTTGCTCTTTTTTTGTGTATCTGTGTTAGTGATCATCATTATTCAGATTCCAGATGAAGGATTCCTTTGAGAATTTCTTGCAGGGCTTGTTGTGTGGTGGTGAACTCCCACAATTTTTGTTTGTCTGGGAAATACTCTTTTTCTCCCTCATTTCTCAAGGAGAGCCTTGCTGGGTAAAGAATTCTTGGCTGGCAATATTTTTCTTTTAGTATTTTGAATATATCATTCCACCTTCTTCTGGCCTGTACAGTTTCAGTTGAGAAGTCTGCTGTTAGTTTGATTGGGGCTCCCTTTTACATGACTTGACCCTTTTCTCTTGCTGCTTTTAGAATTCTCTCTTTGTCTTTGCATTTTGCCAGTTTGACTATAATGTGTCTTGGAGAGGATCTTTTTGGATTGAATCTGTTTGGGGACCTTTGAGCTTCCTGGATCTGAAATTCTGCATCTCTCCCTACACTTGGGAAGTTTTCTGTTCTTATTTCCTTGAATAGGTTTTCAATACCATATCCTTTCTCCTCCCCTTCTGAAATACCCACAATTTGGATGTTAGAGTGCTTGAGGTTGTCTGCTATCTCTCTTAGATTTTCTTCATTATTTTAACTTTTTTTTACTTCTGTTTGTCTGCCTGGGTTATTTCTAAAAGACTATCTTCAAGATCTGAAATTCTTTCTTGTGCTTGCTCTAGCCTGCTGCTCAAGCTCTCTGTTGTGCTTTTTTATTTCACTGAATGAATCTTTCATTTCTAGGGGCTCTGCTACATTCTTTTTTAAGGTATCTCTTTGTAAATTTCCTCCTTCATATTCTGGATATGTTTTCTTGCTTCCTTGTGCTGTCTAATTGAGTCTTCTTTTATCTCTTCCAGTTTTCTTAAGATCATTGGTCAGAATTACTTTTCAGACATTTCAAGGATTACCTGTTCTATGGGGTCTGGAATTTGAGCATTACTGTATTCCTTTGGTGGTGTCATATCTTGTTGTTTGTTTGTAGTTGTAGTATTTTTTCATTGATGTTTGGTCATCTGGTAGAGGACTTGCTTCTTCTATTACTCTGGGGTTGGCTAAGAGGATTGAGATTTCCTCCTCTATTTACAGGCTCTACTGGTAACTCTTCTTATATCAGTGTGGTTAAATGAGTGGCAGGTTGCCTGTAGAGTGGCCCTAGCAGCTGCTGCAGTGGTGAACTGTCATTGCAGTGACATTAGGTGTGGCAGTGGCTATATTATACCACCTTGGCTCCTGTTCCAGCTTTCTTTGGCTATAGACTGAGCTCCTGGTAACATGCCAGTCTCAGCTCACCTCAGTAACTGCTGGACTGTGGGTGCTTCCTTTCCCTCCAGGGCCTTAGACTGAGCCCCAGTGCCCTGGACAGTTATTTTAAAATATGAAACACTGGCTTCTTTTAATGCCAGCAGGAAATGTGTCTTGTCCTGGTTACATGCTCCCATGAAACTAATGTGTCACCAAACTCTCTTCAAAGTCAGTAAAAGGGCCAGACTTGAAATATCTTAGGAAAGGTGCTGAGACAGATAATAAATTGATGCAAGAAGAATGGTTACTTTTTGCACATATTTCAGCAGGTTGGATAGTCTCTCTTTTTTAGGCACATGTTGACCTCAGGAATCATCTCTCTGCCTAAGTAATATATGTCAGCCTTAGCATTGACTTCATTAATAAATCATAGATATATACTTTGAGATGCATATGCCATTAATTATCTGAAACATGACTTGTTCTTCCATAGATTGAGCACACTGAAAATTTATCATGACACACAAATCTAACAAGAAAATATCCTATACTCTCTAATTGTTTTTCACATAATTCTTATTGTTTCAGCCAAATGTGTTTTTTTAAGGACTGCAATATTCTAAAACCTATGGCCTGAATATGGCAACCTTGAGTAAAGGCATCCCAAAATTATGATATACTGTTGGTTTTCATAATTTGCAGGTATCCTGAGAAATGTCTCAAGTAAATAAGCAATCTCACCCACCTCCAACTCATTTGTAAAATGAGAAAATTATAAAATATCTTAGATTGAATAATGTTTTATGAAAAAAGATGACTGATAGTATATTTAACAAATTATTAATCTACTTACTGTCCTACATGTGTACAAGGGTACCTACCATTACTAAGTGTCTACAGTTTAGATATTTAGAGGGTTTTCATGGCCAAGAATGGCTTCACTTAACCATAGTTGCCTCCACCTGCAACCTCATTCTGCATTTTTCAGCAGGAAAAAACACAATCTTCCTTTTCATCGTTCCATTCTCTGCTACATGTTCTCACAT
The DNA here is from genome assembly GCF_027409185.1 of Cynocephalus volans. Classification (NCBI taxonomy): domain Eukaryota; kingdom Metazoa; phylum Chordata; class Mammalia; order Dermoptera; family Cynocephalidae; genus Cynocephalus; species Cynocephalus volans. Next base: position 59,488,427 of record NC_084471.1, on the reverse strand, counting down.
TAGACTTGGGATATATGGCATATGTTGTTATAAAACATCTGCCAATGATATGTTGTCTTTTTTGTGACAATGATATATTGGCTTGTTTTTATTTTCTATTTGATTGGTTTTAAATGTGAGCTTACTTCCAGTTCAATCAGGTCATTTATTTACAGAAATTATACATAAATATAGCTTAAAAGCTGATGGTGAAATGCATTGGTGTTACCTCTTGCACATGTGAGAATATTACCATGTTTCCTCTCCCTGACGTGACTCCTGCTCCCTTCTGTGCTGTTTCATCACAATCAGAGGCAGGAACCTGTTTTACAAGATGAAGTATATCACTCTCCAAGAGGCAGCTTTTTTGTTCAGGCTTATCAAATACTCCAGAATCAGCCTGGATTTGCACCTATGGCTCAGTAGGACCTGATGATTAGAGACTGGCATTCAAGTAAAAGAAGGAAAGACACTAGTAGATGAGGATAAACTGTGTAGCTCTAGGCTTTAAGCAAGAGTGATTAAAGAAGCCTGATGTTCCATTTATATTAGCTAGTGTATTATTCAGAAAGATAAAAAAAAAAAGCAAAAACACTACACAACAAAACCAAAAAACAATTCAGCAATACAATAGTCTCCAATCAGAAACATACTGTGCCTTCCATAGATGGTATTCTTGGTGTTGAATTTCTCAAAATTCTAAGTTGTCAAGTTAGTGGATTGAATTACGTCCCTCCCAAACTACTTGAAGCTTGAATTGTGTCCTCCAAGTTTTATGTATTAGAAACTTAGCCCCCACTGTGACTGTTAAGAGGGTGGGAAATCCTATTATGGTAATTGAAAGGTGGAGCCTTGAAGAGGTGATTGGATTGTAGGACCATGCAATAGTGAATGGATTAAAAATGGTGGTCAGGGGCATGGTTCTAAGGGCTTCAAAAGAAGATGAGAGTCTGTCTCTGTCTCTGCTCTCTCTACTTCCACTAACTTGCAATGTGAGACCCCTGGGTTGCTGTCACCACCATCAAATGGACTTTGGATTTCCTAATCTCAGAAACCATAAGCAATAAATTTTGTTTTTCTTTATAAATTACCCCATTCCAAGTATTTTGATATAAGCAATGGAAATGGACTAATACATCAAGCTTTTGGATCAGGCAAATATCCATCAGGGGAGAAGAAACACAAACAGAAAGCAAGTATAATTTTGCTTTTAATGAACCTATGGTTTTAGGCTTTTAATACAAGAAATAAAGAAAATTTCCCTATGACTAATAAACCTTACTTATTTCCTTGAACATGTAGAGACCTTTTAAATTTTTAAATGATTCAATTCTTTCAAATGTTCTGAAACACTATTTATATAATTATGCTTGTCTTAATTAGATGTTTATTATGAAAATGGATTTGCTTTGGGACGTTTCCTTGACATGACATTTCTTATTAAGATGCCCCACAATGCACACAAATTGATTAAATGATACAAATCTGAGGATCAAAATCCTGAGATCCTCCATGCACTGGCAGCAGCATCACTAGGCTCTGAGGTTGTTAGAAGGCCAGGAAATGAAAAACATAAATACAAAAATGTACACAATGCCATAAGCATGGTGTTTATCACTTAAATTAGGAGAGAGAGAAAGAAAGAGAATGCTCAGAGGGTCTTTGCCATTGGAAGAGGCAAATGATACTTATTCTGAAGGCTAAACTGACATTAATGGTGACATGTAGAGAGCATGTAAATTTTATTTTATTTTATTTTATTTTTTTGTGACCGATAAGGGGATCGCAACCCTTGGCTTGGTGTCGCCCACACCGCGCTCAGCCAGTGAGCACTGGCCATCCCTATATAGGATCCAAACCTGCTGCGGGAGCCCTGAAGTGCTCCCAGCACCGCACTCTCCTGAGTGAGCCATGGGGTCGGCCCGAGAGCATGTAAATTTTAAAAGCTACTGTACTGGATTGAATTATGCCCCCCAAAACTCACTGAAGCTTGAATGGTGTCACCTAAGTTTTATGTATTGGAAAGTTGGGCCTCACTGTGACTGTTAAGAGAGTGGGAAATCCTATTGTGGTGACTGAAAGTTGGAGCCTTGAAGAGGTGATTGGATTGTAGGACCATGACATAGTGAATGGATTAAAAATGATGGTCAGGGGTGTGGTTATTAGGGCTTTAAAAGGAGACAGGGGAGAGTCTGTCTCTGTCTCTTTTGCTCTCTCTGCTCCACGCTTTCTCTCTGCTCTCTCTGCTTTTGCCATCTTGCAATATGAGACTCCTGGATCACTGTTGCCACCACCAGATGGACTTTGAACTACCCAGCTTCATAAACTGTAAACAACAAATTTTGTTTTTCTTTATAAACTACTCAATTCCAGGTATTTTGTTATAAGCAACAAAACCGGACTAATATGGCTACCAATATCAAGTGCATGGGGGAAAAAAAGACTCAGAAAAAAAAAAACACATTTACAGATTTATAAACATAATAGCAATTTATCTGTTGAACATAGAAGGAGTAAGGCAAGTGAAAACATAGCCACAGATTCTGTGACATTCCTCCTGTCTATAAATGGGGTCTATAACTCTTCTCCTTGAATCTATGAGAGCTTATAATGTGTTCATCCAATAGAGTTTGGTGGAAGTGATGCTATAGAACCTCTGAAGACAGGACATAAATAGCCATCTAGCTTCTATTTACAGTCTGGAACACTCTTGGAATCCTGAGCTACCATCTTAAGATGGCTGACTATACTAGGGCTTTCTGTGAGAAAGCTAAAGCCACATGCATAAGACATACATAGGTGTTCTGGTAGACTGGCCCAGCCAAGTTCAATCTTTGAATCACCCCATTTGACCATCTTGGATCCTCCAGAGTAGCTCATCCACCAGCCAAATACCAAGGGGAAATGAAGACTCACCCAGTTGGAGCCTGTCTAAATTCCTGACCCACAACATCATGAGATAAAATAAAATGTTTGTTGTTTTAAGTCATTGTGTTTTGGAAACACTATACAGCAATAGATAACAAGGAGTGGGACAATGTGAAGTTATCATAGTTACTAACATACTTAAACAAAAATGAAAAGATAAAGCAGGTAAATGAGATTTCCCTTCAGCCAGAGTTTGAGCCCAAGGAGAGAGAAATACTCAAGGTTAGTAGAACAAATGAGACCAAGGAGAATGGACAAAAGATGTTGGTTATTAAAGTCAGCCTTGTTGGTATTTGCTTGCTTACACATAATGTAAGTAAAAAAAAAAAAAAAAAAAATCCACTAGGCATATCAGCTTACATTTCAAGAAGACTACACAACATATCCTTAATTTATAACCACTTTTTGCCTGTTCTGAGTTGATGTAAAGAAGAAATCCTCATCTCTGGTATAAAAATTAGGGTATTATTATCAAAGGTACCTTCACTGAGGTCTATTTGATTGACCTGGAACTGTACCACAAGGAGGGTAGAGTATTTGAGGAGATTATGAACAAATTGCTAACAGATCTGGAAATGTGAGAGCAGTATACAAAACACTGGCTTGGTGACCATTTTATACAAGTTACATGTTCTTCATAATTATATTTGGAGACTACATAACCAGAATTATATAATATTATTTAATATAAAAAATGTAAAATATAATAAAACTGTGGGCTCTGTTACATATTATATCACATAAAGACATTAAAATGGCCCAGTTTTTAATAAATATAATAATAATTTGTAAATGACTTGAAAAACTTCAGAGAGGTCTGCCCTGTTATTCATTGTTCTATCTTGTTCCCCAATAGTCACGCAAATAATAACTTAAAACAAATCTTCCTGATTTAAGCATAAGACCTGAAAATATAAAACTCCTAGAAGAAAACATATGGGAAAAGCTCCATGACCTTGGTCTTTGCAGTGTTTTTTTTTTAAATATGAAACAAAAATAACAGGCAACAAAAACAAAAACAAACAAGTGGTACTGAATCAAACTAAAAGGTTTCTGCACAACAAAGAAACAATCAACTAAACAAAAAAGCAACCTATGGAATGGAAGAAAATAATTTCAAGCCACATATCTGATAAGGGTTTAATATCTAAAATATATAAGGAACTCATACAGCTCAATATCAGAAACACACCTGATTTAAAAATGAGCAAAGACCCTGAATAGACAATTTTTTTCCAAAGAAGATATACAAATGGCCAACAAGTATATGAAAAAATGTTCAACATCACTAATTGTTAAAGAAATACAAATTAAAATCACAATGACATTTCTTCTCATAACTGTTAAGATGACTATTATCTTAATATCAAAAAAGCAAGTGTTGATAAGGATGTGAAGAAAAGGGAACCATCATATGCGCATTGCTAGTGGGAATGTAAATTGATAGAGACATTGTGAAAAATCGTATAAAGGTTCCTCAAAAAATTAAAAATAGAACTATCATAAGATCCAGCAATCCCACTTCTGGGTACATATTCAAAGGAAATAAAATCAGGATCTCAAAGAGACATCTACACTCCTATGTTCTTTGCAACATTATTCACAATGGCCAAAATTTGGAATCAACCTGTGTCCATTGATAAATGAATTGATAAAGAAAATGTGGTGTGTATATATACAATGAGACATTATACAGCCTTAAAAAAGAAATCCTGCCACTTAAAACAACATAAATCTGAAAAAATTATGCTAAGTGAAATTAGCTAGACACAAAAAGATAATCACTACATGATCTCACTTTTATATGTGGAATGTAAATAAGTTGAACTCATAGAAACAGAATAGAAAGGTGATCACCATGGATTGAGGAGAGGCGAAGTAGGGAAATGTTGGTCACAGGATACAAACTTGAGGTTATAAGATGAATACGTTCTGGAAACCTAATGTACTGCATGGTGACTATAGTTAATAATAATTAACTGTATATTTGAATGTACTAAAAGAATGGATCTTAAGTATTCTCTCCATAAAAATAGGTAGCTGTGAGGTAACGCATATGTTATTTAGCTTTATTGTGATAATCATTTCATAATGTATATGTACCTCAAAACATCACATTGTACATTTGGAATAAATGCAATTTGTATCTGCCAATTATACGTCAATAAAGCTAAACAAAACCTTATTGGAAGTACCACTTTACTTTCCTTTATTTCCTTCCCCCAATTTTGTTTGCCATTTCTTTGGCCAAAAGTCATCAGAAGAAACTTTTTCTACACCAACATGTCTAAGATTAACTATTGTTAAATATGGCTTAAATGTGAAGAGATAAAGAATACTGAAGAAAAGGAAATTAATATAAATGTCATAATATCTGTAAATGACATGGAATCTTTCAAGAAGCTCAGAGATTTTATAGTATAGATTGGGGGAACCCAGAGTTTACCTGCAATTTAGTAACCATTATTTAGTGATTTGGGGTTTAACAAAAGGAAGGGGTGAAGAGAATATTTGGGAGCAAAGGTTTTGTTAGGATCTGTGGAAATTTTTTCAGTCCTTCAGCATCTTTCACAATAGATAGCATTTTGGGATACTTTCTCTGGCGAGGCACCATTCCAAAAGCTTTACATGCATAATCCCTTTCAATCTTCACAACAAAACTACAGATGCATGTTGTGCAGTAAAGAATTTACCTTTGCCCAAAGAGAAGTCTGGTCTTTACTCTCTGCTACTGGGAAGAATCTGTAGGTTCTTGGAATGTCCTTTCTGATAAGAGGGTCTTTGTTAACCTGGGGGTTTTGAGTCACACCCAAATGTGTAACAATGTGATTTATGGGGGGGGGGGCATTTGAGTCACATGGTGTCAGGTCGACCTCTGGAGGGACTGGAGATTTAGATCAGCCACATGGGCAGTTGATGACAGATTCCTAATAAAGACTCTGCACATCAGGCTTTGGTAAGCTTCTCCGGTTGGCAACGCTATTCATATTGTCACATATCACTGATGGAAGGAATTAACATCATCCATGACTCCGTGGAGGGAAGGCTAGAACTGGAAGCTCTGTGTTTGGAAACCTCCTGGACACTTTCCTATGCACCTATTCTCTCAGGTGTTTCTAATGTCTATCCTTTCACTGTAATAAACCACAACCATAATTATAACAGCTTTTAGTGAGTTCTGTGAGTTCTAGTGAATTATTAAACCTGTGGGAAGTTTGGGGAATCCCTATGAGCCCTGCAGTTGGTGTCAGAAGTGAAGACAGTCTTGTAGACCGTTCTTTAACTTCATGTATATCACCCCTTGTATGCACACGAGAAATTCGAAAGCAAAAAGAATTTTCCTTAAGATTGACATGAACTGGAACAGTAAACTGACATTGACAGCAACTTCACAGATAAGGAAACTAAAAGTCAGAGACGTTAGGGAATTTGCCCAAATTCACACTATTTGCAAATGGCAAGATAAAAATACCATCCTAGTTCTACTATAGAGGCCATTGCCTTTTCACGATTTCATATTGCCTCCTCGGAAATACACAGGGAGACTAGGTTAAGCCTGTGCATGTTAGCCAATTAGAAAGATTTACATGCAGATTTGATGTAATGTGAGTTTAAAATACATATTCTATAGTCCCTTAACTAGTCAAAGTCTCTGCTAATTATTTTCCAAGAAAGAGAACCAGGTCACTAAAAAAAAAAGAAAGAAAAGGAAAAAAAAGGAAAAGAAAGAAAAACAAAGAGAAAGAAAGAAAGAAAGAAAGAAAGAAAGAGAAAGAAAGAAAAAGAAAAAAGAAAAGAAAAAGCACACAAACCCCTATATGGTGATTTAGATTTATTAATCATACTGGAATGAAATTTACCTTAAAGAAAAATTTAATATCTCATGTTATTTCATAAATGTGGTAATTTGAAGAAAATTTACATTCTATTGATTTTTAAAGTGACATTTCTATTGATTTTTAAAGTTAAATTTTGTACTGCTGGTCTATCCTTCATAAACATAGCATGCACATAGAGAATGGTATATAAAATCCTAAATTTAGGGAAATATTCCAGTATTTTCGCAGGTCATTAAATAAAAATAAGGCAAAGGTTGTAAATAGTAGATAGTAAAAATATGGATCTACTTCTTTTATCTAGATTCCTTCAGATTGAGACATTTAATTAACTGATGAAAAAGACAAAATATGTGGTTTTGACATTGTGGCAAAATAGGAAGTGTCATTGAGCATGATATCACATGGCCCCACTATAAAACTTGCTTGATATAATTTGTTCTTCGGCAATATAGAATATTGAGGTTGAGGAGCATTTTGACGAAATTTGAAAATGTTGGAGAAGGGGCACTATAGAAAGTACAATTATCGTATAATAAAATCTGGGAAGATAAAATAAAATCAATTGAGCACATTTCTTCCTCTAATATTCTCTTTAACAAAGTCAAAATATGGATAGATAATGTACAGACATATAGATATGATTCCGCATTTATTGTGTATATATACTGAGATGAATAAGAAGCCATATTTAGTCTCAAAGAGCTTAATGTTGATGAAGATTTACAAAGAAGCATAATTAAACAGAAGAAGGTTAACCCTTCTGAACTCTTCCAATTAAACAATATGGATCTGGAGTCATCTATGTAGAAGAAAATAATTTCATTTTATCCTCTATTGTTCAGGATTGCCCTCTTTTTAAAGCAGTGATATTGCCTTTAAGCAAATAGTCTTTATCTTTCATTTAGTTGATATATGAGAACAATGTAATAGTCATATTAATTTATTAATTGATATATTATGATGATCATTGGTGCAATCTTCTTGTCCCAAGCTGTCAGGTAAAAGCCAGTGTGCCAGCACTTATGAGCATGTTCCCAACATCAGATAACCCCCAATGTAGTTACCCTAGGATAAGCATTTCCAAATAGGGCAGGTAATGACACATATCTCTTTCATTAACATTCTTTTTCATAGAATATGGGTGTTGGATGCTATAGTTCTGGAATAAGGCTGAACCCTAGAGCAAATTGCAAAGTCTTATCAAACTCTATCAAAATGCACCTCTTTGAGAAAGCTAGAATTTTTCATGTTTCTCACTGATATGTCTTTATTTGGCTTTCTAAATTTAATAAAATTCTCACATGACTATTTGCTTATTTATTCAATATAAATTTATTAAATATGCACATTGAACAGATGAAGATAGCAGTATTCAATTCAGTTCCTCTTGGACCTCTTTTAAGGGTGTTTGGGCATCCTGCCAGCTTTGGTGTGATTTGTTACCAGTAGCCTGAACCTGAGGTTTTCCCTTGGAACCTTTCTTCAGGCCACTAGATTCACTTTGTATTGGGCCTGGTACTGAAAACCTCCCTTGGGGGAAGCCCTTACTGGCGACTGATCAGTATGGGACTGTAAAAGCCTCAAGAGTCCCCTGTAGAATCAGGCTGCAAGTACTGCCTGTGAAACTTTTCCTAGATAGCACCCTTGGTTGGTTCCATCCCTTTCCTGTGCTACTTTCTCCTCTCCCTAACCAGCGTCTTCTTAGAGCACTTCTTTAATAAGTCCCTTGCATTCAAATTATCATCTTTTGGGGTGTTTATTTTTTATTTTTTATTTTTTTTTTGTCGTTTTTTCCTGACCGGCACTCAGCCAGTGAGTGCACCGGTCAGTCCTATATAGGATCCGAACCTGCGGCGGGAGCGTCGCCGCACTGCCAGCGCAGCACTCTACCAAGTGCGCCACGGGCTCGGCCCTGGGGTGTTTAAATAAAACCCAACCTATGATGGCTGATAAAATCAAGATGTTGCTCTAAGCACCATCAAAGCAACATTGAACATCTTGTTAGGAAATATACAGAATAAGTAGATAAGTAAATAAATATATAATATGTCAGCGAAATATGCTATGAAGCAAATGAAAGCAGAGGGAAGGGATTGAGAATGATGGAGTGGAAGGAGAAGTTACTTTAGGGAAAGCCTTTGAGAAGTTGAAATCTGAACAGATTTGAATAAAATGAGGGAGAAAGTGATGTAGGTATCTATAGGAAGAATATGCCAGGTAGAAAGAGCCAACATAGCAAAGGCTTGTGAACCAGAGAATAGCAAAGATGCCAGTATGGCTAGACCAAGTGAGAGGCTTAATTAAAAAAAAAAAAAAAAAAAAAAAATGAGGTGTGGAGGAGCCTGGGGTCAAGCTTTGTAAAGCATTTTAGATCATAATTAGCACTTTAACTCTTTCACACAAATAGTATGGTATAATTTAACAGGGATGTTTTACATTCTTTATTTTGGCTATAATGCCAAGAATACTTTACATGAAGAAAAGGGGGAAACAGAGAGTCTAGTTGAGAAGTTAATCAAATCATCTGAGTTGGAGAAGATGAGTCAGACTGCAGTAATAGACTAGTCATGGAAAGAAGTGGTTAGAATCAATATATTCTTTGAAAGTAGATTGAATAGATTCACTGAGGGTTCATGTACAGGGAGTAAAAGAAAAAGAAGAATCCATGATGACTTTAAGATTTTGGTTTGAGGAAATAGGTGACTAAATATGGTGATTTACTGAGCTGGTGATATAGTTGGTAAGATTTGGGCGGTGCAGGAATTAATGTTCTTGTTTAGTTTTGTTTGTTTTTTTTTTTTCCTTCTTGATATAAAGTTTAAGATGCTTGTTATATATCCAAATAAATCTGGCATTTGGTTATACAAGTTTCAAAAAATAATTTAGAAATGAAGATTTCATTTGGGAGCTATTGACTTATTGGTGGTATTTCCAATCATATAAATGGATGAAACCACCTAGGTAGTGAATACAGAGATGAAGAAGCTGAGATGTGGAATGTCCCCCCATTTGATCCTTAAAAAAAATAATTAAGAGAACTGTGCAAAGATACTGAAAATATATGAACATTGAGGTAGGAAAACAAATCAAGAAAGCAGGATGTTCCACTATTCAAATGAAGAAAGTATTTGGAGAATAAGTGTCATTAACTCTACAAATACTGTTTAAGACTTTAAGGAAGACATACAATTGGTTATCGGTTTTAACAAAATGTAGATGATCAGTAACCTTCATAAAGTTTGTTTCAGTGGGTGGTATAGGCAAATAATTCATTACAGTGAGTTCAGGAGGGAATAAGATGATTGGAAGCGGAAAATACACCTAAGCAACTTTTTCAGTTTTGTTTTCTTTTTGTTTTTGTAAACAGGAGCAGAGAACTGAGGAAACATCCTGTGAAGAAAGGTTATTTGTTTGTTTGCTTTAAGAAGGGCAAACTTTCATGGTGTTTTCAGGCTGGTAAGAAGCATTCAAAAAATAGAAGTAAATGGTGATGCCAGTGAGGCAAGAAATGATTTCAGAAATTGGGTCACTGAACAAAAGACAGGTGATTGGGGTCCTTTTCTGCCTATGCAAAGGCTACCTTTTCTATTCTATTTGGTTTAGTTCAGTGACTAGCAGTAGGCAGTCTCATTTATTCAAATAGCTTCAATTATTTTCTTTATGCCAACACCTCTAAAATTAGCATTTTTGTGTTGGTTTTCTCATCCATGTTCTAGACATATGTGATATATATCCATTATGTTGAATATGTCTTACTATTTGAACGACTTGGCTCATCCAAAACGTATTTGTGTGACAGGTAACTAAAACCGTGTAAGTGGTTGTTTTTTTTTTCCCCAGGTTGAAATAATGTAATCCCATACAAAAGTGATACATTTAGCCATAGAGAAGATGAAAATTTATCCAATTTACTGGGTGGAAAGGCAAAACTTACGGGCCTAGATTCAGATGAGGTGACTAACCTCTTGGTGGGTGGATGCGGAAGCTCTTAGTTGCATGATGATAACCCCAGTTACACCACAGGTCATGTTTGTATCGGAAACTAAATCAGACCAAGACCAAAGCAGGAAAAGACTACCCAGAATGCTCTTCACACCAGAGAATGTTTATAGATTGAGGGCCAGGCTATATTTATTTCTTGTGGGATAGATTAGTAAATTAATCATGATTTTAAATTAGATAAGGACAAAACAAAAGCCTTTTAAAGATCACAGAAAGATTTTGAAAGACTTTTGGAATTGGAGCTTGTTATCTTAACTACAAAAGCTCAAGTTAGTTTTCCTACAAATTAGTTTGGGGTATTTGGAGAGGAGTGCTTGTCCAAGCTGTCAGAATATAAAAAATTTCGTAAGAGAAAAATGTTTATAGAGCACTGCAAAAAACTATTTCCATAGGAAAATAACTAGACTGATTAATTTTGATATTTCAGATTTATTTTTGTATTTTTAAACTTTATTTTCTGTTGATAATGCTTCAAACTAATATTGATTTTAATACATTGCCATTAGGCTTTCAGCCAAATATATATTTGGTATACCTCTGGCCTTATATTTTAGTGTTAAATTATTTTTATGCCTAACCAAACTTAATTCCTATCATAAGATGTGATTTTTTTTAGCATCTTTTTAATTTATATTTAATGTTTTCGGTATTTAGTGCTTAGTCTTTGGAATATAGTTTTTAGTTTTATTTTATATTATAATAGTAGGAATTTTCGTAACTTTAGGCAGTATATGTCATAGCACTTAGTTTGGCTGAGACCAGGATTATCAAGGGCTTTCTTAGGGGTTGAATTGTGTGGCTCCAAAAACAATATATTGAAGTCCTAATTCCCAGTACCTCAAAATGTGACTGTATTTGGAAATAAGCTTATTGCAGATTCAGTTAGTTACAATGAGGTCATACTGAAGTAGTGTGGTCCCCTAGTACAAATGTGACTACTGTCTGTAAAAGAAGATGTGCGTGTAAAGACAGACACAGAGAGGGAATGGCGTGTGATGATAAAGGCAAAGATAAGAGTTGTAAAGCTTCAAGCCTAGGAAAGCCAAAGATTGGCAGGTAACCATCAGGGAAGCAATCCAGGATTCTCCTACAGGTTCAGAAGGAGCATAGCCCTGCTCACATCTTGATCTCAGACTTCCAACCCCCAGAACAGAGAGACAATAAACTTCTGTTTTTCTAAGTCACCTAGTTAGTGGTAATTTATTATTGCAGCCCTATCAAATGATTATCAATTTTGGTACCAAAAAGTTAAGTGCTTGTGTAACAGATACCCACAATGTGTAAGTGGTTGTGGAATTAGAAGTCTTGGGTAAAAGCTGGAAGAATTTTGAAGTGCATGATAGAAAAAGCCTGGATTACCTTGAAGAGGCAGTTATACATATATAACATCTGCTGAAATGCAGATGTTACAGATTTTGGTAAGGAGTCTGATGGAAATAAAGGACATGTTACTGGAAACTGTAGGAAAGGTGGTCATCATTATAAAGTGGCAGAGAACTTGGCTGAATTATGTTCTACTGCTTCTTTGAAAGCAGAAATTTTAAGTAATGAGTTTGGATACTTACCTGAGATTTCCAAACAAAGTGTGAAAGCTGTGGCCTGGTTTCTCATTGCTGCTTATAATAAAATGTGAGAGATAAAAGCTTCAAACATAAGCATCTTTAAGATAAGTTGAAGAAGGATAGCCAAACAAAAAGAAAGCAGCACTTGATGATTTGGAAAATTCTCAATCTATCCAGATAGTGTGATCTGGAAACAGCTGAGGGTGTGGATGGGTAACTGCTTACTAAAGAAATTATGAGTGTGACTCCTGGATTCAATCAGAAACCAGAGACAGAGATGTGGTTACCCATCAAAGATCTGTAGAGGACCTTCTTTTCTACTGCTTGGACCACTGAAATGCACAGGAGGCAGCAAGGTATTTGAGAATTCTATATCAGCAAAAACACTGTCAACCTCAAGTGAAAAAAAATAAGCAGATAAAACAAAGGAAGAATGAATCCAAGATGAGAACCACAGATGCAGAGAACTAGGCCAGCTGAAGCTTATCAGTTCCAGAGGGTGGGACTGACAGCTGCCCAGGTTGGCCCAGAGAACCAAGCATTGAGTCACTGAGAGTTCTCAAAACTTAAAACCTAATGAAATTTGCCCTGCTGAGTTACGAACTTAATTTAGAACACAAATCCATTTGCTCATTCAATTTCTCACTTTTAAACTGTAAATGTCTTTCTATGCCTGTTCCACTATTGCATTTTGAGAGCTGATAACCTATTTGTAGTTTCACAGGTTTACAGATGGAGAGAAATTTTGCCCCATAATATATCACTCAAGTGTCACCCATAGATATATAAGTGATATTTAGGTGAGATTTTAAAATTAGAGTTGATGCTGGAATGGGTTAAGACTGTGGGGGATGCTGGGATGGAGTGAATGGGTTTTGCATGTAGGAAGTACGTGAATTTGGGGGTCCAGAGTATGGGTTGTTCTAAGTTGAACTCTGTTCCACCAATAATATAAGTTGAAGTCCCAACCCCCAATACCTCGGAATTTAAACTCATTTGAAAATAGGGTCATTGCAGATATTTTTAGTAAATATAAGATTGTAGTGAAGTATGGTTGGTCCCTAATCCAATATGGATGGTATTCTCATAAAAAGACAGTCATGCTAAGACAGAGACCCAAAGGGGTAATGCCATGTGATGATGATGGTACAGATTGGAATTATGCAGCTACAAGCCAAAGAAAGCCAAAGATTGCCAGCAAACTATCAGAAGCTAAAAAGAGGCAAGGAAAAATTCCCATGTTTCAGAGTGAGCAGAGTCCTGCTAACACCCTGATTTTGGACTCTTAGCTTCTGTACTATGAAACAATAAACTGTTGTTCTAAACCACCAGTTCATAATAATTTGCTATGGCAAAAGATTTGATGTTGTGCTAAGTGCTTTGTACAAATTGTCCTTTCTCGTATCCAATAACAGTTTCTATGAGAAAGGCATTTCTTATTCTAAAGTTGAGGAAACTAACATTTAGAGAAATTAATTTGCCCAAAGTTACTCAGAGTGTAAATGGTAACACCAGGTGGTTTGGAATTTTGTCCAGGAGCTTTCTGTTTTATCAACAGAGTGAAGGACAACTTACCAAATAGGAGGAAATACGTAAAAATTATACATCCAACAAGGGATTAATATCCAGAACATACGAGGGACTCAGAAAACTTAATAGTTGAAAAAAACAAATAATCTGAATAAAAAATGAGCAAAGGAGCTGAATAGACATTTCACAAAAGAAGACATACAAATGGCTAACAGGTACATAAAAAATGCTCAATATCACTAATCATCAGGGAATTGCAAACCAAAACCACACTGAGGTATCATCTCACCCCAGTTAGACTGGCTATTATCAAAATAACAGAGAATAACAAACGTTGGCAAGGATGCAGATAAAGGGGAACACTTGTACACTGTTGGTGGGATTGTAGATTAGTACAGCCATTATGGAAAATGGTATGGAGGTTCCTCAGACAACTACAGATATAACTGCCATATGATCCAGCAATTTCACTGCTAGGTATATACCCAAAGGAATGGGAATCTTCATTTTGAAGGGACATCTGTACTCCCATGTTTACTACAGCTCTATTTCCAATTGCCAAGAGTTGGAACCAGCCTACATGTCCATTGGTTGGCTGGATAAGGAAACTACGGTACATATACACAATGGAGTACTACTTAGCCATAAAAAAGAATGAAATTCTGCCATTTGTAACAACATGGGTGAGCTTGGAGAAAATTATGTTTCATGAAATAAGCCTGGCACAGAGGGAAAGATACCATATGTCCTTATTGATAAGTAGGAGGTAAAAGAGAAAGAAGGAAGGAAAGAAAGACCACAGTGGTGTATTTAATTTGCAGAGGTAAAGAACAGACCTAGGGTTGCTGGGCCAGGGGAGAGGGAGGGAGGTGGTGGGAGTGCACAGAAGTGCTGGGCCAGGTGGGGAGAAGTTGGGTGGGGGACACAGGGAATAATTGCAATTTGAGATGGTAGCTTACCCCATGAATTGTATAATCAATAATAATAACAATAAACATATAGTGCTAGGTCATTTGGATATCCATATGCAAAAATAATGAAATCTGCCAATTACTTCCCACCATACCCTAAAATTAACTCAAAATATATCATAGATCTAAATGTAAAATCTAAAACTATAAATTTCTAGAGGAAAACATACAAAAAATATTTGTAATCTTGTGTTAGGCAATAATTTTTTAGATATGACACCAACAGCATAATCTACAAAAGGGCAAATTGATGAATTGACTTAATCAAATTAAAAATTTACACACTTCAAAAATACGGCAAAGCAGAAAGCATCAGGAATTGGTCTCCTCACCTAGACCACAGTTGCACTGGCAGAATCTGTCTGATGTAATTATTTTGGAACTCTGTAGTCTATTAAAGGCTTTCAACTGTGAAGGGAAGGCTTGGACCATAAATTGCAGTTCATTTTATTGAATTTCAGCTCTTAGCATAGTAACAGCTACCCATATCAACCCCTAGCCCCATGAAGGCAGTAATACATGTGTTCCTGGAGCAACATGCACATAGTTTTCAGGAGCCAAGGTAGGCAAAAAGGACCTGGTCTTCCAAATATCAGGGATCTGGGCTCTGATTGCTGTGCTGATCTCCATCACTGTGGTACAGACAAAGAGTCAGGAATCCATTGATGTAGCACATCTCCATTGTTCCAACTCCTCCCCCTCCAGATAATGTGACTTCAAGGGAATTTAAAAGGATGAAGCCCTTCCCTTCCCCTCATTTTTCTCCTTTCCCTTTTTGGGGGCCAGATATTAAAGACTAGGATATTCAAAAGTAATCATATATATAGGAAAACTTAAAAAGTGACTATACAAGCCCAGGGAAAAGTATAGACTCATACAAGACATGGCACACATCACAAGCTGATCCTTAACACACAGAGAGCCTACAACAATCAAAATTAAAAACAAAATAAAACAAAACAAAAACAATAGACCCTGAGGAAGGGTAAGAATCAGATTTCCAGATTTACCACATTATTAGGTTGAAATATTCAGATTTAAACAAAACATGCAAAGAAACTGGAAACTATGGCCCATTCAAAGGAAACAAATAATCAATAAAAGGAAGATGTGGGAAAGTAAAGAAATGAGAAGATTAAAATGAAAATATTAATAATGATGTGGAAAACATAAAAAACAGAAAAGAAATTCTGCTGCTGAAAAGCACAGTAACTGAAATAAAGAATTTAATAAGGGGTTCAAAGGCAAATTTCAGCAAGCAAAAGAAATAATCAGCAAACCAGGAAACAGGACATGTTGGACACCACCAAGCAAACCAAAAGCTGCATTGCAATAATTACAGGACAAAAAGAGAGAGAAGGAGACAGACAAGATATCTGAAAAAATAATGGCTGAAAACTTACAAAATTTTATGACAGACATAACTGTAAAAATCTAAAAAGTTTGGTGAACTTCATGTAAGATGAAATTCAAGAGAACCACATCAAGACACACTGTAATCAAGCTTTGAAAGCCAGTATGAGAATCTTGAAAGCAGCAAGTGAGACGTGATTCATTACATACAAGCAATCCTCAATGAGCTTATAAGTAGATTTCTTATAAGAAACCGTGGAGGCCAAAAAACAATGTGCCAATATATCCAAAGTGCGAAAAGCAAAAAAAAAAAAAAAACCTTCCAGCCAAGAATTCTATATCTGGCAAAACTATCCTTCAAAAGTGAGGGAGAAATTAAGACATTCCCAGATAAACAAAGGCTGAGGGAATTTGTTGCCAGTAGATGTTCTCTGTAAGAAAAACCCAAGGGAAATGAAAGAAACCTAGAAATTAACTCAACTCCATATAAGGAACTAAGGATCTCCAAAAAGGTGCATACTTGGGCAATTATAAAAGTTAGTATTATTGGAAAAACAGTAACTCTTTTTATGTTTTAAATATTCTAAGAGACTGATACATGTATTCTTTTATGGTTTGAGGCACGCAATGTATAAAGGTTTTAATTTTCTGAAATTAACAATTGAAAGGAGTGAGATTGAAGTTGTTTAAGAGATAGAGTTTTTGAATATTATCAAAGTTAAGCCAGTAAAATTCACATTAGAGTCATAATATTACATAATGTAATCCTCATGGTAATCACACACAAAAAATAGCTATAGAAGATACACAAAAGGAAATGAGAAAGATGTAGGTGTTTCACTATAAAAAATAACTAAACAGGAAATGAGACACAGAAAACTTACCAAGCAAATAAAAAACAAATAAAAGAATAACAGAAGTCCCTTCTTATCAATAATTACTTTAATGTAAATGGGTTAAACTTTCTAATCAAAAGCAGAGGTTGTCCAAACTAAGAAAAAAAAATGTGCTCCAACTATTTACTATCTACAAAAGACTCACTTTAGATCGAAAAATACAAGTAGACTGAAAGTGAAGGAATGAAAACAGATATTTCATGCAAATATTAACAAAAAAAGCAGGAGTGCTATACTAATATTAGAGAAAATAGGCTTAAATAAAAATGTTTACAGGAGAAAAAGAAGGTTATGATATATTCAAAAAAGGTTCAATGTGGCAAAAAGATGTAGCAATTATAAACATTTATGCAACTAATAACAGAACATCAAGATATATGAAGCAAGAACAAACAGAATTGAAAGGAGAAGTTCTACAATAATACAATAATAGTTCGAGATTTCAAAACCTCCCTCTCAGTAAAAGAACACCAGACAGAAGTTGAGCAACAAAATAGAGGCATTAAACAACACAATAGACCAACTAGATTTAACAGAGGTAAACAGAACATTTGCCTCAGGATCAAAGGCCATCCCTGTGGACCAAGGCTCCAGGCCCATCCAAGTCAGGCTCAAGACCAACCTACTTCCAGTTCAGCCTCCTTGGAATGAGGTTTCAAAGTGGATCCAACCAAGCCAAATTCCAGGTCCACTGCAGTGGACCCAGGCTCCAGGACCAACCTTGCAGAATTCAGTGCCAAGCCTTTCCTCCTGTTGATTGAAGCATCATATTATCCTGCTTTAGGATTCTAGCAGTAAGCCCACCCACAAAGTACACCACAAAGTTTGCCCAGCAGCTCTGGATGGGCTGAATTTCAAAGGGCTATCCCAACAAATCCAGTATGTAAAGACTGGCATAAGTACTTCTGTGTAGATACCAACACATGGTCACAAGGATCACAGACAATCAGGAAAACATTACACTACCAAATAAACAAACAAACAAATAAATAATACAGCATCAGTAACTGACCTGAAAGAAATAGAGATTTACAAAGTGCCTGACAAAGAATTCAAAATAATAGTCTTAAAGAAGCTCAGTGAGCTACAAGGGGACACAAATAGACAAGTAAACAAACTCAGAAAAATAACACTCAAGTAAAATGAGAAGTATAACAGAGACACAGAAACTGTAAAATAAAAAAAAAAAAGAACCAATCAGAAATTCTGAAGCTAAAGAACATAATAACTGAACTGAAAATTTTCATGGAGAGCTTCAACCATTTACTCAATCAAGCAGAAAAAAGAATCGGGTCATTTGACATTATCCATCCAGAGGGGAAAAAAGGTAAAAGGATGAAAAAAAAAGTGAAGACAAGTTATAGGAATTTTGGAACCACATCAAGTACCAATTCACACATTGTGTGTATCCCAAAAGAAGAAGAGAATAAGAACAAAAAGAGAAATCTTATTTAAGGAAAAAAATAAAAATACAAAACTTTACACATCTGGAGAGGAAAATGAGAATCCAGATCCATGAAGCCCAAAGTTTCCCAAACAGATTAAATATAAAGATGTCTTCACCAAGACCATAATCTAACTAAGGCATATTATAATCAAAGGGAATTTTGAAGGCAGAAAGAGGAAAACAACTAGCACATGTGTAGGAACATCTATAAGACTATCACTTCAATTCTTAACAAAATTCTAGTAGGCTAATAAAGAGTAATTTGATATATTCAAAGAACTGAAAAAAAAACTGTCAACAAAGAAGACAATATTTGGCAAAGCTGTCTTTCAGAAATGAAAGAGAGATGTCCTTATAAAAGAGGCTTCAGAGACCTGCCTGGCCTTATTTTGCCATTTTGCTTCATCTTGGAAGCAGAGAGACTCACTCACCAGACACCAGGATGCTGGTTCCTTGATCTTCGACTTCTCAACATCCAGAACTCTGAGAGAAAAATTTCTATTATTTATAAATTACACAGACTGTGTGATATTTGTCACAGCAACCAACAAATTTCAAAACCTGGAGGAAATGGACAAATTTCTGGACACATACAAAATACCAAGACTGAACCAAGAAGAAACAGAAAACCTGAACAGACCAATAATGAGCAGTGAGATTGACATGATAATCAGCAGTCTCCCAACAAATAAAAAAAGCTCGGGACTAGATGCCTTTACTGCTGAATTCTACCAAACCTTTAAAGAGGAAATAATGCCAATGCTCTTCAAAATATTCTAAAAAGTTGAAACATAGGCTATTCTCCGAAACTTACTCTGAAACCAGCATCACACTAATATCAAAACCAGAGAAAGATACAACAAAAAAGAAAACTATACGCCAATATCTTTGATAAACATAGACTCAGAAATACTCAAAAATATTAGCAAATAGAATACAACAAGCAAAACATCAAAAAAAAAATTCTACACCATGGTCAAGTGGGACTCATCCCAGGGATGCAAGGATGGTTTAACATACATGAGTCAATAAATGTGATACACCATTATAACAAAATCAAAAACAAAAAATCCTGTGATTATCTCAACAGACACAGAAAAAGCATTTGACAAATTTCAACATCCTTTCATGATAAAGATTCAGTGAATTAGGTATAGAAGAAAAATATCTCAACATAATAAAATCCATATATGACAAACACACCACCAATATCATATTTAATGTTCTTAAGAACAAGAACAAGACAAGGATGGCCACTTGTATCACTTCTATTTAATATAGTATTAGAAGTATTATCCAGAGCAATCAGGCAAGAGAAAGAAGCAAAGTCCATCCAGATTAGAAAAAACAAAGTTAAATTGTCCCTGTTTGCAGATGACATGACCCTATATAGAAAAGCCTAAAGACTACAAAAGAAAAAAACACTTAGTTAGAAATAATTTCAGTAAAGTTGCAAGATACAAAATCAACATGTAAAAATCAGTAGCATTTTTATTCTCCAGCAATGAACTAGCAGAAAAGGAAATGAAGAAAGCTAGCCCATTTATAATAGTCACCAAAAAAATAAAATACCTAGGAATAAACTTAACCAAGGAGGTGAAAGATCACTACAGTGAAAAACACAAATCACTGTTGAAAAAAATTAAACAGGACACAGAAACATGAGAAGACATTCCATGATCCTGGATTGGAAGAATTAATACTGTGAAAATGTCCGTACTACCAAGAGCAATCTACAGATTCAATACAATCCCCATAAAATACCAATGACATTCTTCACTGTAATAGAAAAAGCAATCTTGACATTCTGTAGAACAACGAAAGATTCTGAATAGCCAAAGCAATTCTGAGCAAAAAATTAAATAAATAAATAAAGTCAGAGACATAATAATATCTGACTTCAAATTATATTACAAATCCGTAGAAACCAAGACATCATGGTGTTGGCATAAAAACAGACACTTGGACAAATGGAATAGAATAGATAACCCAGAAATCAATCCACATACTTAGAGCCAACTGATTTTCAACAGAGGCACCAAGAACATACATTGGAGAAGAGACTGCCTCTTCAAAAAATTGTGCTGGGAAACTGGACATCCATATGTAGAAGAATGAAACTAGACCGGTACCTCTCTCCATATGCCAAATCAACTAAAAATTGATTCAAAACTTAAATATAAGACCTGAAATTATGCAACTCCTAAAAAAAATAGGGTAAACAATTCAGGAAATAGTACTGGGCAGAATTCATAAATTTGTCCCCCAAAGCACAGACAACAAAAGGAAGAATAATCAAATGAGATTGCATCAGACTAAAAAGCCTCTGCACAGCAAAAGAAACAATTAACAGAGCAAAAAGATAACCTACAGAGTTGGAGAAAATATTAACAAACTATGTATCCAACAAGGGGTTAACATCCAGAATATAC